>NW_022631063.1:7518840-7815350 GCF_010015895.1 Lontra canadensis
AGAAGAAGAAAAGGAATGGATGATTGAGGATGAACTAGAGAGACTGGTTCTGAGGCTGCTACTTCCTATGAATAATAAAATTCAAAGTTGTCTGTTATGAAGACTAAATGAGTTAATACATATAAAGTTCTTACTGCATATAGTACACAAAGGTGTCACAGAACAAATGCCCAATATATGTTGGCTGTTGGTGGTGGTATCTGTTGAGAAGGAGGTGGCTGGAGTAAGGAGATGGAGCCAAATGAAGGACTGAAATTAGCCAGGTATATTGAAGGACAGTGAATTCACTGAGGTTTAAGGCAATTTTTCTAAGGTAGAGGTTTTATTTTGAGATAACTGTAAATTCTTACATAACTATAAAAAAATAGTACTTAGAGATCCTGTGCATTTTTCCCCAGTTTCCCCCAATAATTACATTTTGCAAAACTATCCTACAGTATCACACCTAGTATATTGACAGTGATACAGTGAAGACAGCATTTCCATCACCGTGAATATTCATGATGTTACACTTTGGCCACACCTAGTTCATTCTAGCCCTGACTCCCTCCATAACCCCTGGCAAATACTAATGTGTTCTCTATTTCTAGAATCTTATCATTTCAAGAACTTCATATAAATGGAAGCATACAGTACGTAAACTTTTGGGAATGGCTTTTTTTTCACTCACCATAATTTTCTGGAGATCCCTCTAAGTTGTGTGTATTAATAATTCACTCCTTTTTATTGTGGTGGTATGGATGTATAGAGTTCATGAACATTCACTCAGTGAAGAACATCTGGGTTGCTTTAGGTTTTTATCTATTACAAATAAAGCTGCTATGAAAATTAATGTATCGTTTTTGTGTGAACATAAGTTTTAATTTCCCTGGGATAAATGCCTAGCAGCTCAATTACTGGGTCATATGATGAATCTATGTTTAGTTTTTAAAGAAACTCCAAGCTTGTTCAGAGTAGCTATACCATTTTACATTCCCATCAGTCGTATATGAATGATCCAGTTTCTCTGCAGCCTAACCAACATTTGGTGTTGCCACAGTCTTTCATTTTAGCTATTCAGACAGGTGTGTAGTGATGTCTCATTGAGGTTTGCACATCCTTAATGGCTAATGATGCGAACACTTTTTCATGCACTTATTTGCCATCTATATATCCTTTTTGGTGAAATGTCTGTTCATTTCTTTTGCCTGTTTTCTAATTGAAATTTTTTTGCAGTTGAGTTTTGAGATTTCTTAATATATATTAGATACTAGTCCTTTGTCAGATATGTGGTTTCCACATATTTTCTGTTTTCAGCTTGTCTTTTCAACCTCTTAACAATCTTCTGCAGAATAAAGTTTTCAATTTTGATAAAAGTCAATTAGCCAACTTTTCTTTCCATGGATCAATATTCTGACATTAAGTCTAAGAACTCTTTGGTCCTAAAACTCAAAAAGATTGCTCCTATTTTTTTATGTAAAGGTTTTATAGTTTTCCATTTAATTTTTAATCTGTGAATCCATATGAAATTATTTGTTATATAAAAATTGTGGGTTTGGTAGAGTTTTTTTTCTTCTCTATGAATGTCCAATTTGCTATAGCACCATCCATTGAAAAGGCTACACTTTCTCCATTATTGCTTTTGCACCTTTATAAAAAATCAGTTGAGTCTCTTTGTGTGGGCCAATTCCTGAGTGTTCTACTCTGTTCTATCAGCCTGTATCTAGACATCCTCCAATACCACACAGTCTTGATCACTGAAGCTATAAAATAAATTAGGTATTTTGAGTCCTCCCACTTTATTTTTCTTTTTAAAAATTGTGTTGGGGTGGGGTTCCTGGGTTGCTCAGTCAGTTAAGCGCCTAACTCTTGATCTCAGCTCAGGTCTTGATCTCAGGGTCGTGAGTTCAAGCCCTGCATTGGGCTCCATGCTGGATGTGGATCCTACTTAAAACAAACAAACAAAAACAAAACTTGCATTGGGGTGCCTGGCAGGCTCAGTTGGTAGAGCATGTGACTCTTGATCCCAAGGTCTCAAGGCCAAGTACCACATAGAGCATGGGAAAAAAAAAAAAAAAAGAAAAGAAAAAATCATCTTGACTATTCTAATTCCTCTGTTTCCAAATAGATTTTAGAGTAAACTTGTCAATATTACAGAAAATGTTGTTGGGACTTTGATAGGAATTGAGTGAAACCTATATATCAATTTGTGAAGAATTGACATCTTTACTACACTAATTCTTCCAATCCATGAATTCAGTGTCTTTCCATTTACTTAGATTTTCTTTGACTTCTTTCATCAGCATTCTGTGGTTTTCTGCATATAACCTGTACATATTTTGTTAGACTTACACTTAAGCATTTAATTTGTTTTTTTTTTAATATTTATCTTATTTATTTATTTGACTGACAGAGATCACAAGTAGGCAGAGAGGCAGGCAGAGTGAGAGGAGGAAGCAGGCTCCCCGCTGAGCAGAGAGCCTGATGCGGGGCTCGATCCCAGGACCCTGAGATCATGACCTGAGCCGAAGGCAGAGGCTTTAAACCACTGAGCCACCCAGGTGCCCCATTTAATTTGTATTTTGAGCAAATATAAGTAGTATTACATTTTAAATTTCAATGCCCAAATGTTTATTGATAACATATAAAAATACACTGTGTTTATCTATCCTGTAATCTTAACTAAACTCACTTGTTAGTTCTAGGAAGTTTTTGTTTGGTTTTGTTTTGGTAGATTCCTTGGAATTTTCTATGTAGAAAATCACGTCATCTGAAGCTAGGAAAAATGTATTCCTTTCTCATTTATATGCCCTTTATTTCCTTCCTTTGCTTACTGTACTGACTAGAACTTCCCATGCTATGCTAAATAGAGTGGTAAGAGTGGATATTTTTGCCTTTTTTTCTGTTTTAGGGAGAAAAGTTTCATTCTTTCACTATAAAGTATAGTGTTAGATGTGGGTATTTTGTAGATGTAGCTCATCAAGTTGAGGGGTTCCTCTCTATTTCTAGTTTTCTGAGAGTTTTGATAATGAATGTGTGTTGAATTGTGTCAAATGCTTTTTCTATATCAATTGATATGATCATGTGATTTTTTTCTTTAGCCTTTTAATTTGGTGGATAATATTGATTTTCAAATATTAAAACAGCCTTGCATTCCTGGAGTGAATCCTACCTGGTAAGTATGTATAACTCCTTTTATACAGTGTTGAATTCTATTTCCTAATATTTATTTTTTTATTTTTTATTTTTTTTAAAGATTTTAATTATTTCTTTGACAGAGACAGATCACAAGTAGGCAGAGAGGAAAGCAGAGAGAGGAGGAAGCAGGCTCCCTGCTGAGCAGAGAGCCCGATGTGGGACTCGATCCCAGGACCCTGAGATCATGACCTGAGCTGAAGGCAGAGGCTTTAACCCACTGAGCCACCCAGGTGCCCCTCTATTTCCTAATATTTAATTAAAGGTATTTGCCTCTGTAGTTATGAGGGATATTTGTAAATTTCTTTTTTGTACTGCCTTTGTCTGGTTTTGGTATCAGGGTAATACTAGCTTCATAAAATGAATTGGAATATGGTCTCTTCTCTTCCATCTTCTGGAAGAGATTATATATAGTTGGTATTAACTCAGTAATGTTTGGTAAAATTCCAGAGTGAAACCATCTGGACCTGGAAATTTTTGAGGGGGAGAGTTTTTTAATTACAAGTTTAATATTGTTAGTTATAGGGCTGTTCAAATTAGTGATTTCATATTGGGTGAGTTGTAGTAATTTATGTTTTTTCAGAAATTGGTCCATTTCATCTAAATCGTAAAATTTATGTGTATAGAATTGTTAGTAGTATTTCCTTATTATCCATCAGGGTCTATAATGGTATTCTCTGTTACATACTTTATTGTCAGAAGGGGATGAACATGTGGCTCTCTGTGTGGTCTCCACTGGTATCTGAGTTGGAGGAATGGGGGAGAGCCTTGGTACAACCTGAGGAAGGTAGAAGTCTAGGCTTCCCAGGTGCCTGAGTGGCTCAGCTGGTTAAGCATCTGCCTTTGGCTCAGGTCATGATCGCAGGGTCCTCACACTGGGCTCCCTGCTCAGTGAGGAGCTTGCTTCACCCTCTCCTGCTCCCCCTGCTTGTGCATGTTCTCTTTTTATCTCTCTCTCTTTCTTTCTGTCAAATAAATACATAAAATCTTAAAAAAAAAAAAAGTCTAGGCGTCCCACTGAGCTTTTGATAGTGTGGATGTGGGTGGGACCACAGTTGTTTTTTGTGGTATTTGACTGGAGTAGAGTGGTTATTGTTTAAATGTTTCCTATCTTGCTAAGTTACCCCTTTCCTGGTTCTTTGGCTAGAGAGAGCAGCTTTTGTTGGAGCTGCACTGTTGGCATTTATAAACTACTGGCTTCTTTAGGTCTAAGTCTGGAATATATGAGACAAAACAAAACAAAACAAAACAAAACAAAACACATATACACACACAGGGAACTTACCCACTGTGTTCTTCCTTGGATCCTCAGGTCCCTAGCTGGTCTGTCTTCTTCTCCTCCCTTCCATCAGTGTCTCCTTATGTTACATCTACCTATCTACATATCTATATCTATATCTATATCTATATCTATATCTATATCTATATCTGTATCAGGGATAAATAGTGAAAAATATATCTATTCTTTTTGGCAGTAGAAGTACTCTAAGAGATATATAATTTGTAATTTGTCATTTGAAAGTATAAAGTTTAGTGATTTTTTTAAAGGACTTTTTACTTATTTACTTAACACAGAGAGAGAGAGAGAGCACAAACTGGGGGAATGGTAGGCAGAGGGAGAAGCTGTTTCTCCACCAAGCAAGGAGCCCAACTTTGGGGATCAATCCCAGGACCCTGAGCTGAAGGCAGACACTTGAGCCACCCAGGCACCCCTAAAGTTTAGTGATTTTTAAGTACATTTACAAGGTTGTATGACCAACAGCACTATCCAGTTCTAGAACTTTTTCATCGCTGCATAAACTTATTAGTAGGAACTTCCCATCCTCCTCTTCCCCTAGCAGCTGACAGTCACTAACCTGCTTTCTGTTTGTATGGTTTGCCTATTGCAAACATTTCCTATAAATGAAATCATGTGTTCTTTTGTGTCTGGCTTCTTCATTTAGCAATGTCTTCAAGTTTCATCCATGTTGTAGCATATGTCAGAATTTTGTTCCTTTTTATAGTTCCGTGTTATTTTATTGTATCAATATACCACACTTTATCCATCTATCAGTTGATGGACATTTCAGTTGTTGTTTTGTTTTTAAAGATTTTATGTATTTATTAGAGAGAGAGAGAGAGAGAGAGAGCAAGAGAGGGAACACAAGCAGGGGGAGTGGGAGAGGGAGAAGCAGGCTTCCTGCTGAGCAGGGAGCCCATTGCGGGGCTCCATCCCAGGACCATGGGATCATGACCTGAGCCAAAGGCAGATACTTAATGACTAAGCCATCCAGGTGCCCTGAACATTTAGGTTGTTTTGACTTGTGGCTGTTATAAATAATGCTGCTTTAAATATTCATGCAAAAGTTTTTGTGTGAATACATTTTCAGTTATCTTGAGTATATATCTAGGAGTGGAATTGCTGAGTCATGTGGTAATACTATATTAAACTTTTTGACGAACAACCAAAACTTTTCACCGTGGCCACACCATTTAACATTCCCATAGACAACGTATGAGGGTTCCAATTTTTCCATAGCTTTACAAACACTTTTTATTTTTCTTTTATGTTTTTCTCATGGCCATCCTAGTGGGTGTGAAGTGGTGATTCAGTATGGTTTTGATTTGCATTTCCCTGTTGGCTGGCGATGTTGAGCATCTTTTCATGTGCTTATTGTCCATTTCTATGTCTTTTTTGGAGAAATGATAATCCAAATCCTTTGCCTACTTTTAAATTGTTTTTGTTGTTGAGTTATAAGAGTTCTTTGTGTATTCTGGATATTAGATCTTTACTGGATATATGGTTTGAAAATATTTTCTTCCATTTTGTGGGCTGTCTTTTTACTTTTTTGATAATATCCCTTAACACGTGAAAATTTTTAATTTTGGTGATGTCCAAATCTATTTTTTCTTCGGTTGCTTATACCTTTGGTGTTTATCTAAGAACATGCTGCCTGATTCAAGGTCACAAAAATTTACACCTATTTGTTCTTCTAAGAGTTGTATAACTTGAGATTTTATGATTAGGTCTTTGATCTATCTTGAGTAAATGAACAATGAAATCTCCATGATGTTAAGAACTTAGGAAGTAGCGGAAAGCTGAGGTACAGTCCTTTAAGCACCCAACTCTTGATTTTGGCTCAGGTCATGATCTCAGGGTCTTGAGATCAAGCCCTGCATCAGGCTCCTTGCTCAGCAGGGAGTCTGCTTGAGATTCTCTTCCTCTGCATCCCCTTCCCCCTCCTTGCACATGTGCACACTCTGCCTAAAATAAATCTTAAAAAAAAAAAAAAAAGAAGAAGTAGAGGAAAGCTGTTCTTCTATTGCCAACTCTTTCTAAAATGTAGGGGCAAGTTTGATTTGTACAGGACCTTGGTAAAGAGGGTTAAAGAGTGATTTAACTGGATATCACAAGACTTTTGGCAAATACTTTCACCCCATCACCAGGAGACCTCTTTGCTTAAACTTTAATTGATGGATTAGTAAAATATGCTGTTGGTTCTATGTAATACACAGTGTTTTAATGGTAACTGGAAACTATGTAAAATGTGTGATCCCTTCTAGCAGACAGTTAACAATTTGCTTGGGGGAACTAGAAATAAACATTTGAAACATTTAGTAACAACGACTAGCATCTATTAGAGTGGCTAAAATAAAATAGGAACAGGAGAAGAAATTCACAATACCAACTGCTGGAAAAAATGTGGAGCACCTGGAGTACTCACACATTACTTGTGAGAATACAAAATGAGTCAGCCTCCTTGGAATGGTTTCATAGTTTCTTACTTAGTTAAGCATATACTTATCATACGATTTAGCAATCTGAGTTATAGCTATTTGAAGACAAATGAAGATATATGTCCACATGAAAGCCTTGTATATAGATGTTTATAACAACTATACTCAAAATTATCAAAAACTTTAACATGTCAGATGTCCACCGACTGGTGAATGGATAAATTGTGGTGTACCCATACATACCATACAATACTACTCAGCAATTAAAAAAATAAAATAAAATTCCTGATCAATGCAACTGCACAAATAAATATCAAAAGCATTATGCTAAGTAAAAAAAAAAACTACAGAAATCTACATATTGTGTAACTTTATTTATATAACACTCTGAAAAACTATCAGGCAGGAATATAAATTAGTGGATGCCAGGGACTGGGTTGGGGGGCAGGATCGACATCTTTTTGGGATGATGGACTATGTTGGTTATATGGCTATGAATTTGCCAAAATTCATAGAAAGTACCTAAAAAATGTTACTGTATGTAACTTATACTTTGATAAATGTGATTTTACAAAAACAGTTTAGTAATAATAGCAAACCAATCATTTATGTATAAATGTCACAATTTTCAAACTTTTTGGTGTCAGAATAGTTTTCTTTAAAATTATGAAGGATCTAGGGGCAACTGGGTGGCTCAGTCGTTAAGCAGTGCCTTCGGCTCAGGTCATGATCCCAGGGTCCTGGCATCGAGCCCTTCATCTGGCTCCCTAGTCAGCGGGAAGTCTCCTTCTCCCTCTCCCACTCTACCTGCTTGTGCTCCCTCTCTCACTGTGTCTCTCTCTGTCAAATAAAAAAATAAAATCTTCAAAAAAAAATCAAATCAAATTATGAAGGATCTCAAAAAGCTTTTGTTTATATGGATTTTATCTACTGATATATTCATATACTGATATATTACTGGAGATTAACACTGAGAGATTTTTAAAAATTTATCCACTAATTAAGATAATAATTATTCCATTGGGATGATGAAAAAGTTCTGGAGATGGTAGTGATGATTGCACAGCTTTGTAAATATACTTGCCACTGAACTGTGAACTTAAAATGGTTAAAGTAGTAAATATGATGTATATTTTGTATGAGAATTAGTTATATTTTTAAAACAACATTAGTGGAAAAGCATTAGTTTACATTTTTGTAAATCTCTTTAGTGTCTGACTTAATAGAAGACAATTGAATTCTCATATATGTTTTTGCATCCGGTTGGTAGTGATATGTTTTTATTGGTTGAAGTATCTGAAGAAAACCCAGTTTGACAGAGATATTTAGTAGAAGAAGCTAGGAGTATTTTCCTTGCTTATTCAGATGATTGTAGATATTCTTCTTTTGTATGATGCCACAACTTGAAAGCAATGATATCTTGAAGATTAGTTGTAATGTGGAATCTTAAGCTGTATCAATGAGCTTTTCATACTGTCAACCTACAATTCAATTCTATTCTATGTTGGACTTTAAATAGATGTTTTACCTATACATGATTTTGTAACATTATGCATCAGTCATTTGGAAAATATTAGTTCACTGAATTATCCAAGTCTTCTGATATATTTTATTATTCCATGTCAGAAATCACATTTATTAGTATTACCTCTGATCTCCTCAGAAAAATCTTTAAGAAATGGAAGGACTATCAAGATCATGGTGGCAGATATAAAGCTTTTTAAATATTAATTTTTCCTTGAAAAATTAAAATTTTTTATTGGTAAAAAAAATACTGCTAGGTGTTTTTTATGAAATGACAGTCTTACTCCATTTATCGGAAAATACCTACCAAACACCAAGTATGAAAAACCATAGTTTGTCTGTCAATCATACTTTGAAGTAAAATAGTGTGATTAATATCCAGAATACATAAAGACCCTCTGGGGCACCTGGGTGGTTCAGTTGGTTAAGCAGCTGCCTTTGGTTCAGGTCATGATCCTTGGGATTGAGTCCTGCATCAGGCTCCCTGCTCAGTGGGGAGCCTGCTCCTCTCTCTCTGCTTGCCACTCCACCTGCTTGTGCTCTCTCCCTCTCGGACAGACAAATAAAATCTTAAAAAAAAATAAATACCTCCTACAATATAATAAGAAAAAGACAAGGCAAAGAAACAAAAAATGGTCAAAGTATTGGAATAGACATTTCTCCAAAGAAGATAATACAAATGGCCAATAAGCACATGAAAGGATGCTCAACATCATTAGTCATTAAGGAAATATAAAACAGGATGGCTATTATCAGTAAAATGGAAAATAACAAGGATGGCAAGGATATGAAGAAATTGGAACCCTGTGCATTGCTGGTGGGGATGTAAAATTGTGCAGCTGCTGTGGAAAACAATTTGGTGGTTCCTCATAAAGTTAAACATAGTGTTATCATATGATCTAGCAATCCCACTTCTAGTTATATATCCCCAAAAATTCAAAGTAGGAACTCAGATACTTATACACCAATGTTCATTTTAGCCAATAGCCTAAAGGCAGAAATAACCTAAGTGTGTGTCAGTAGATGAATGTATGAACAAAATGTGGTGTACACATACAATGGGATACTACTCATCCATAAGAAGTGATGAAATTTGGGGCATCAAGGTGGCTCAGTTGGTTGAGTATTGACCTCTTGATTTTGGCTCAGGTCATAATCTCAGGGTGGTGAGATTGAGCCCCTGGTCGGGCTCCACGCTCCACTAGGAATCTGCTTCAGATTCTCTCTCTTTCTCTCTCAGGGTCCCTCTGCTCCTCCCCCCTGCACTCTCTCTCTCTCTGTTTCTAAAATAAATAAATAAATAAATAAATAAATCTTTAAAAGAAAAATGAGGGCTTCTGTGTGGCTCAGTGAGTTAAGCCTCTGCCTTCGGCTCAGGTCATGATCTCAGGGTCCTGGGATTGAACCCTGCATCGGGCTTCTGCTCAGCAGGGAGCTTGCTTCCTTCACTCCCTGCCTACCTCTCTGCCTACTTGTGATCTCTCTCTCTCTGTCAAATAAATAAATGAAATCTTTAAAAAAAATAATGAAATTCATTACATGGTACAACATGGACAAACCTTGAAAATATTATGCTAAATGAAAAAAGCCAGGCACAAAATAACAGCTACTATATGATTTCACTTATATGAAATATTTAGAGTAGGAAATTCATAAAGACAGAAAGTGAAATAGAGGTACTGGGGCTAGGAGGAAGGAAAATTGCTTAATAGGTACAGAGTTTCTGTTTGGGATGATGAAAAAGTTCTGGAGATGGTGGTGATGATTGCACAGCTTTGTAAATGTACTTGCCACTGAACTGTGCACTTAAAATGGTTAAAGTAGTAAATATGATGTATATTTTGCCACAATTTCATTTAAAAAAGCTGTTCAGTTTATAACTGCACATGTGCTTTTTGCTGGACACTACCTAGTTGTTTTCAGTATGCAATTAAAGTGCCTGATGTGTAATTACTAATTCATTGAGACTTTTTAAGATGTGCACTCATGCATCAAAATGTAGTAACATTTTATGTCTTTTGCTGCTTTATTCAGAGCTTTTTTTTTTTAAGGGAAAGTGGCTTGTTCTTCTGCACATATTTAATACAAATAATGTCAAATAGATAGTTTAGTGCCATTGTTTTGATACATACTAAGTTGTAAGCAGTTTTATCCCTCATTACTTTTGTACCGTCAGTGAAAATGTCAAGGTGATTGTTCCAGGATAAATGGTGAGATTCAAGAAAGTTATTCAATAGAATGTTTCAACATTAAATGGTTTCATTGCCAAGCATTCACTTAAAAGATCATGTTTGATAATTATTTGGCACTGAAATCTGGACAAATACAAGGGAAAGAGCAAGGCCAGCCATGTTTGTAGATTAATTTACTCTTTTTAAGCCAGAGAGTAATTTTTTTTTAAAGATTTTATTTATTAATTTGACAGACAGAGATCACAGGTAGGCAGAGAGGCAGGCAGAGAGAGAGGGGAGGGGTAAGCAGGCTCCCTGCTGAGCAGAGAGCCCTATGCGGGACTCGATACCAGGATCCTGGGATCATGACCTGAGCTGAAGGCAGAGGCTTTAACCCACTGAGCCACCCAGGCACCCGAGAGTAATTTTTTTTAAAAAAGATTTTATTTATTTATTTAACTGACAGAGGGAGAGAGAGAGAGAGAGAGAGATAGCAAGAGAGGGAACACAAGCCGGGCGAGAGGGAGAAAGAGAAGCAGGCCTCCCACGGAGCAGGGAGCCCAATGTGGGCTGGATCCCTGCATGACCTGAGCCGAAGGCAGACACTTAACAACTGAGCCACTCGGGGACCCCAGAGAGTCATTTTTATTTATTATTTTTTCTTTGTCTTTTTTTCCTTTTTTAAGATTTTATTTATTTGAGAGCGACAGAGAGAGTGAGAGCAAGAGAGTGAGCACAAGCAGGCAGAAGGGCAGAGAGAGAGGGAAAAGCAAGCTCCCCACTGAGCAGAGAGCCTGACTTGGGGCTCCATTCCAGGATCCTGGGATCATGACCTGAGCCGAAAGCAGACGCTTTACTGACTGAGCCACCCAGGCGCCCCAGAGTCATTTTTAAATGTAAGAAAACTATAAATACATTTTCTTCTATTTTAGAATAAAATACCATTAAATACTTAAAAAACAGTTTTAGGTAAAAAATTAAAATTTTTAAAAACACTTTCAAATTTTAAAAAGTTATTGAAAAATGAGACAAGAGTTAGTACCAGCCTTTTATGGTTGTATAGTTGTGATGACAAGTTTATATTTCAAAACAACAATTTAGTCCATGATAATGAGGTTGCAGAGACTATAGCAGATATAACCAAGCATAGCCTGTAAGTATGGTAGAAGTACTGAGAACAAACTTGGTTAATTTCTGAAAATGTGCATACTTAAACCCTAATCCTACTACCTCAGAAAATTCCAAAAGAAAACCACGAGAATGCAAGAGGACATATTTCATTAATTGTCAGAATGAGAATGTCATCATATATCATGAAGCATCTGGAAAAGTCCAATGCATGCCCCTGAAATAATAAGAGTAAGAAAAAAACAAATAATGTCTTAGTATTATTATGAAAATAATCTTGACTTTGTGTACCTCCTGAAAGATTCTTGGGCACCTCCCGCCTAAGTTTCTAGGAACATACTTTGAGAATTGATCAATGAATATTCAAATATTGAATGTTTGGAATTTATAAGAGATTGTGTTATGTACTGGAAAATAATTAAGGCATGCTTCCTACTTCTCAAGAAACTCAAATTATATTATCAAATAATATTTGATGAATTGCTCAAGTTGTGTGATTAAAAAAAGGCAGTGTGATTGAACAAATCAGTGTGAGTTGCCCAAGGACAGGATATATGTGCTGGGAGGTCAGGTGGATTCCTTCAGGACAGTTGCAGTAGAAAATGTACCCTCCTAACCACTGTCCATACATCGTTTTATGAATTCTTACCCCTGGCCTTATTCTACTTATCTTATCCCCTTTATCTTTTTACACTAGTCCAGTAGTTTGACTTTACCTGTTCTCTGCAGCAGGCAAAAAATACCTGTTCTGAGTATCTTTATGCATATGTCCTGTAGGGATGCCCTGGAGACAGAAACTCTTGGAATTCTCACTTGGACTCTTGATCATGTTGTGTTGTTGTCATGAAATGAACTTTAGAGTTTCTCCTTCACATGTGTGGAAGAAAGGTAGAGAATTTCAATAAAGTTTAAGAGTAAAGTATTCTAATATTCCTAATATTAGAAAGTATACTCTGAAAGCATAATTCAATTTAAATAGATTTATAATCACATCTAACCTTTAAATTTGGAAGATTTCTTAGTGGGGAAGTTTCATTCATTTATTCACAAATTACTAATTGTAAAATATATATCTTCCTCACTAATAGTACTAATTAAAAAAAAACTTACTATTGATGTACAACATATATAAACAAATTATAGATGAACAGCTCCCTGAACAAGTGACTATAATGAACCAATCCATAGAAACACCATCAGCGCCCCCAAAGCATCCACCTCATCCACCTTCTAGTCACTCACCTGCCCACCTTTCCAAAGGCCATCACTATCCTGACTTTTAACACCAGAGATGAATTTTGCTGGGTTTCTTTTCTTACTTTATATAAGTAGAACCATACTACATCAGATTTCTTTAATTCAACAGTATGTTCGTAAGAGTCATCCATATTTGCTCATTTTCAATCCGTATAATAGTCCATTATATGAATATACTATAATCTACTTATTTTTTTAAAATTATTTATTTATTTATTTGACAGACAGAGGTCACAAGTAGGCAGAGAGGCAGGCAGAGAGAGAGGAGGAAGCAGGCTCCCTGCAGAGCAGAGAGCCTGATGTGGGGCTCCATCCCAGGACCCTGGGATCATGACCTGAGCCGAAGGCAGAGGCTTTAACCCACTGAGCCACCCAGGCACCCCTATAATCTACTTATTTTAATGTTGATGGATATTTAGTTCGGTTCAGATTTAAAATGAGGACTTAGTTTACATAAAATGCACAAATCTTGACCGTACAGTTTGATGAAATGTGAATAACGTATATCATATAAACACCACCTCAAGTAACTGATCTTAATGATTTCCACTATTCAGCCTAATAAATTACCTTCTGCTCCTTATGGGTCAATTGCTGCCATCCCACAGGCAACCACTATTCTAATTTCAATCATCATGGCTTACCTGGGCTTATTACAAAACTTCACATAAATGGAGTCATGCATATGCAATTTTTTGTGTTTGCCTTCTTTCACTTACCATAAAGATTTTCAGAGTCATCTTTTTATTTATTTATTTTTTTATTTTTTAAAGAGTTTATTTCTTTATTTGACAGACAGAGATCACAAGTAGACAGAAAGGCAGGCAGAGAGAGAGAGGAGGAAGCAGGCTCCCCACGGAGCAGAGAGCCCGATGTGGGGCTCCATCCCAGGACCCTGGGATCATGACCTGAGCCGAAGGCAGAGGCTTTAACCCACTGAGCCACCCTGGTGGCCCCTCAGATTCATCTTTGATGTATCTTCTTATTGCTGAGTAGTGTTTTACCATATGAATATACCATGATTTGTTTATATTCATTTGTTGATGGACATTTGTTTCTAGTTTTTTGCTAATATGAATAATGCTACTATGAACATTCTTGCATACTTTTTTCCTGGATATATCTGTTCTTGTTTCTCTTAAATGTAACTTTTGGATCATTGAGTAGTGTATGTTCAACTTCATAAGAAACCATTGAACTCTTCCAAAGTGGCTGAACCATTTTGCCCCCCAACTGGCACTCATAGTTCCAGGAGCTCAGCATCCTCACCAATATATGGCATAATCAATCTTTAAAATGTTAGCCCTTCTCTTGGGTGTATAGTAGACACTCAATACAATTTTGACTGGCATTTCCCTGATTACTAATGAGTACTTACTTCTTTTGTTCATTTTTTAACTGGATTATCTCCTTTATCTCCTTTTTTGACGTGTCTATTGAAGTCTCTTGCCCATTATTCTATTGGGATGACTGTCATTCCCTTGTTGCTTTGGAGGGATTCTCTATATATGCTAGATGGATATCCTTTTTGGGTTAGACATGTTGCAAATATTCTCTCCAACTCTGTAACTTGCCTATTTTACTCTTAATGATATCTTTTTTTTAAACCAGCTTTTTAAAGGTATAATTCACATACCATTCAATTCACCTATTTAAAGTGTACAATTCAATGGTTTTGCCATATTACATTATTAACTTTTAAAAATCATGGTAAAATATATATAACAAAATGCCATTTTAACCATTTTTAAGGATACAATTCAGTGGCAATAATTATGTTCATAATGTTGTTCAACCATCATCACTATCTATTTCCAATACTTTTTTATCACCTCAAACAGAAATTTTATAACTCTTGGGCACCTGGGTGGCTCAGTCAGTTAAGTGCCTGCCTTCAGCTCAGGTCATGATCCCAGAGTCCTGGCATCCAGTCCCACATCAGGCTCCCTGATTAGTAGGGAGTCCATTTCTCCTCCTAACACCTGTCCCTGCTTATTTCTCTCTCTCTCTCTCTCTCTCATTCTCTCTCTCAAATAAATAAAATCTTTAAAAAAATTTTTGGTAACTCTTAATGATCCCTTTTAATGAATGGAAATTTAAAATTTTAAAATTTACTAATTTTGTCAGCCAGTCTTTTCTTTTGTGGTTAGTATTTTTTGTGTCCATTAAACAATGTTTGCTCACTCCAAGATCAGAGGTAATAATAATTGTAGCAATAGTAATGTATTTGTGGATTAGGTTGTAATCAGAAGCATTGTATTCTATGTGAATGATACCTCTGGAGTTGTGCCATGCCAGGCATGCCATGGATCATGTCTGTTTGCTATCCTTAGCTCTTGCAGAGAGCAACTGGTAGGGACTCAACAAATATTGCACTTATTTGTTGCATGAAAATGACAGTGGGCAAAGATGTTCTGTTCTTTAGTGGAGGTGCAGAGAAGGAAACTTTCTTCTGGTTTAAGAAAAAAAAGGAGGGAAAGAAAATTAGCACAATATATAATGGTATTAAATGATGATGAGAAAGACTCCAGAAGATTGTTCAACATTTATAACCTTGGAAAAGTTGCACAGACCAATCTGTAGAGGAGCTAATATATAGGTCAAACCCTTAATGCACAGTCATGCTTTTTTCCCAAAAATATTTCTAAAGCATGAGTTGAGAAACTTACTAAAAATGTCCTTGCTTCAATATTAAACAAATGAGAGAATCACAGTAAGCATAGTTGCAGGATTTTACAGGACTTAGATATTGAAGAAGGTAAGAAGGAAGGGAGGGAAGGGGTTGTTGGGGAGGGAGAGAAAGAGGAAGGGATGCAGTGAGAGAGGAGAAGGAAGAAAGGCACATGTAGGAACAATAAGTGATTTCTCTTCCAGGATTTGTTCTTATGTTTTGACCTATGAAATAAAGGGTATCATTGCTGCTAGTAAAATGGGGCCTAATAATAATAATAATAATAATAATAATAATTACCTTTCAGGGTTGTGAGTATTAAATGTGATCAGGCAGAATTTCTTGGCTATAGTAGACACAATCTTTCTTACGGTGTGAATTTTAACAGTTGTGATTAGAGCTGGTGAACTTGCTGTGCACCTAGAGAGAAGCCTGGTGTGTATATATGGAAGCCAGGCAGAAATTTAGAAGTTACTATTGTGGTAGGCATCTTGTATGTGTGTATTTCTAGCAGGTATCTCTTCCTCTTCCTTTTGGTCATAAAGGTGGCATGGGCAATCAGCTGGGTCAGTCAGAGTTCTTCCTCTGGGTTTTAAGTGGATCTGGCAGAGAAGAGATCCGTTTTCTCTGTTGTGAAGTTGTGGAGATATGGTCTAGAGCTGGGGCTGGGGAGGCTCATGCACATAAGTTGTTGGAGACAGTGGAGCCCATCCTAAGAGCTGAGGGTGCATCAGGTTCATTCCCCTCTTCCCTCCATTGTTTATATCATCTAATATTATCCTCTTTTTGGCTTAAGGTAGTTCAAGGACTTTCAAACAGGAAGTCTTGATAAATACAAAAGCAACTTTGGAGTGTTTCTATTATTTTGTTATTTCTCTGTTAAGGATCTCCAATTTTGGAAGCAATTGGGTCATCTATCATTTGTAGCTTTTTAACCTTATCTGTGTGGTTTATTTTAATTTGAAAAGCCAATTTAAGAAGCATCACAAGATTCTTCTTCACATTAATTAAGATGGAATACATAAAAATGCAGTTCTTCACGTACTATTTTGTGGCTTTCCGTAAGAGCAGTATGTTGCATTATTCATTCAACGTCCTCAGTAGAGTAACAGTAACATTTAATGAAGTATAGCATTTAAGTAGTACAGAGTTTTCAGCTGCATTTCAATCTGGCTTTCCCTCATGGAAATATGATCCTTGTAGGAATTCCCCATGACACAGCACAGTGATTTGAGAGGTAATTTAGAAGAAGAGTTTTTATATTACACTCATGCACTGAAAGAGAAAAATGTCAGACTTTCTGAATCCAAATGATAGAAGTCCCAAACATTCTAGGAGAAGCAAGGATTTGAGAGTTTATCATTCTCATTTTAAAAGCTAAAGCAGTAAAATAGTTTGTACCTGGACAGAAACTTGATTTTTTTCATTCATCTCAAACAATAACTAATACTACTGATTACTATTATTATTTTAAACTGTTTTATTGAGGTATAGTTTCATACCATAAAATCCACCTGTTTTTAAAGTAAAATTCAGTGATTTTTAGCAAATTACATAGTTGTGCAACCATCACCCCAACCAACTTTAGAATGTTTCTGTCATCCCAAAAAGATACCTTATATCCATTTGCAGTCACTCCCTGTTTTTTACCCCCCAGCTCCAGACAACCACTTTCTGTCTCTATACATTCGTCTTTTCTGGACAGTTCATGTAAATGTGTAATATAATATTCATCCTTTGTGTCTGACTTCCTTCTTTGACAAAACATTTTTAGAAGTTTATTCATTTTGTTTATCCATTTACAAATTCATAGACCTTTGGATCATTTCCAATTTTGGGGGACTATTATGAATGATACTGGTATGAATATTTATATCTAAGTCTTTGTGTGGATATGTAGTGTAGATTCTCTTGGGTAGATTCCTAGGAGTGGAAATGCAGGGCTCAATGATAAATTTTTTTACTATTTAATTTAATTTAATTTTTGTTTGAAGTAGGCTCCACACCCAGTGAGGGCTTAAATTCAAGATCAAGCCTTGAGATCAAGAATTGCATGATCTATGGACTGAGACAACCAGGAACCTCTCATTTTTTTTTTTTTTTTTTTAAAGAGTATAGTTGATGCACAATGTTACATTAGTTTCAGGAGTACAACTTAGTGATTTGATTCAAGTTTATACATCATGCTTTGTTCACTACAAGTATAACTATCATCTGTTCCATGACATTACTATCACAATATCCTTGACTGTATTCATTATGATTTGCTTTTTTTCCATGACTTACTCATTCCATAACTGGAGGATTGCATCTAACACTCCCCCTCACCCATTTTGCCCATCCCTTCAACCCCCTTCCCTCTGGCAGCCATCAATTTATTCCCTGTATTTATACGTTTGATTCTTGTTTATTTATTTATTTATTTATTTATTAGTTTCATTTATGAGTGGAATCATACGGTTTTTGTCTTTCTCAGTCTGACTTACTTCACTTAGTATAATTACTTCTTGGTCTATCCATGTTATTTTTTCTCCATATCCTTGACAACATTTGCTATTATCTATCTTTTGATTATTGCCATTCTAGTGGATAGTATAGTGGTATCTTATAGATGTAATTTTCCTTAATGATTAATGATGCTGAGTATCTTTTCTAAGTCTATCAGCCATTTATATATCTTCTAAATGTCTGTTCACATATTCTGCCCATTTTCCGATTGGTTTATTTATATTCTTAATATTATCAGTTATTTTTTAATGGTTCTTTGATTTTGAACAGGTCTGATATCATCATAACCAGTATAAGTGGGAAATCTGGCAAATGTCTGGATTTCTGTACATGTGCTGCAATGTCTATGTGACTGAAATACAGGTTAGTATTTAAGTTTTGTTATTTTTGTACAGCAAAAAAGAGGCACTGGTTGGATTTTGTGGATGTTTCCAGAAATCCCAGAACTGCCTTAACCCATAAGCATTGACTGGTGAACGCACACTAGTTCTACCTTAGTTTGAAATGTTCCTGGAATTTACTTGGTTTATAATTTGGTGATTCATAAAGAGAATTATTGAGCAATTTTGAATCAATTATCACTGCTTAATGATTATTATGACATGCTTTATTAATGTAGAGGGTCAGGATATGTAAAATAGTATGTTTTGTGTTTAATTCATTTAAAATACAGGGTTATGGATTGTAAATACTCTTTTCTACTTCCTTGGATTATTTCTCCTATATTTTTATTTTTTTCATTCTTGGTTGTCCTCTATAATATGTTACTAAGTTCTTTGTATAACACAGCCAGATGTCTGGAAGTAAGCTGTGGAAACTTTAATAAGCTGTAGATTTTTAGTTCTGGAAGGATCATTAATAATAATCTCCCTCAAGGTTCAGATTTCATTAGATAGGGAAGTATAACCTCTGGAGATTTTGATTACTTAGGTCTGAGATGGTTCATGGGAATCTGTTTTTGTGCGTAGAGCTTCTGGTGATTCTTAGGGATCAGGCAGGTTTGTAAAATACTGGTGTGGTCGTTAAGAGCAGGGCTTTTGGAATCAGATGGATCTGGATATAAGTCACATTTCATTTAATTGCCAGCTGTGGGTTTTGGGGCACATAAATCATCTCCTGAAGTTTGTTTTTTTCTATTAACAGTACTTACCTCATCAAATTATTGAGAGGATTAAATGAAATAACATATATAAAGAGCAGGGCCCATAAAAATATATAGCAAATATTATCTATTATAAGTATGTTCTATTTAACAATAATCGTACAAATACTTGAACATTTATGTCCCATAATGAAGAAGACTCATTCCTCGCCCTTAGGAAATTTACCAATTAGTAGTGAGGTGAAGATGAGATTATACAGTAAAGGCAGTAAGTTATATCATTAAGGGGTGCCTGGCTGATTCAGTTGATAGAACATGTGATTTTTAAACTTGGGGTGCTGTTTGAGCCCACCTCCACTGTAGAGTTAAAAAAAATTGTATCATCAAGTAAGTTAAGAGCCATTCTTTTGAAGAAAAGAAATTACATAAGTAGACTGTGCTAGATTAAACTGAAGGGTGAGCGAGTGGAATGGAGTGGTGTGGGAATTAGGAACAATAAAGAACCAGAGGCAGGAAATGATAAAGCCTCATAAAACAGTGAACAGTCCCATTGGTCTCTTTCATATGGCAAACCTGGAGTAGTGTCAGGAGATAAGGACCGAAAGATAGGTGGGTTTTGGGGGGCGCTTGAGTGGCTCAGTCAGGTAAGCATCTACCTTCTGCTCAGGTCATGATCTCAGGGTCTTGGGACAGAGTCCTAGCAGGTATCCCTGCACAGCGTGAGCATGATTCGCCCTCTTCCCTCTCCCCCCACGCATACGTGGGTGTGTTCGGTCTCTCTCTGAAATAAGTAAATAGAATCTAAAAAATTAAAAAAAAAAAAAAAGAGAGAGAGAAAAGAAAAGTGGGTGTTTGAGAGAAGATTTAAGGAGCTTACCACACCCCCCCCACCGCCGCTGAAGACTTTGAACAGAATGATAGTAAGAATGTAGTGTACTTTAATCATCTAAAAAATGTACTTTAGATTAACCTGATAACACTGTGAGGGTAAGAATTGATATAGGGGGAAAATTAGGAGTTTGCTTCAACAGTAATAGTAATTCAGTAGTAATTAAGGGTTAATGACAATGGGAATCTACATCTCAAAACGAAATGCAAATGCTTAAAATACAGCTGAAAGATGCTCTGTTTAATTCCTATAGTCCAGGTAAATAAAGAAAAAAATGTCCATATTAAAGATTTTTCATATGGTCCATACTAAAGTTGTCCATATTTATTTTTAAAGACGGGTCCCTTATCTCAGTAGCTCTCAACTTTGGGAGTCAAGAGGAGGGGAAAGGACCCGAAGAGCACCCACGAGAGAGGGGCGGGGAGCAGGCCCCAAAGCCCAAGGGGGCGTGTGCAGGGGCGGGGACGCGGACGGAGGTGCGCGGCGACTCCGCGGTATCGCGAGAGTTGGGCGGGCCGAGCAATCGCAGCAGTCAATTCCCCCACCCTCCCGGGAGGAGCCGCCGGCCCTGGGCTCTCCAAATTCTGAGCTCTCATCATGGCGGCGGCGGCGGCCGCGGCGGCCGTCGGGGGGCCGCAGCCGCCCCAACCCGAGCTGCCCGCGCCTGGGCTGGCCGTGGACAAGGCGGCCACCGCGGCGCACCTGAAGGCGGCCCTCAGCCGGCCGGACAACAGGGCAGGTGCTGAGGAGCTACAGGCGCTGCTGGAGCGGGTGCTGAGCGCCGAGCGGCCGCTGACCGCGGCTGCGGACGGCGAGGAGGCGGCGGCAGCCGGCGGCGGGGGCGGTCCGGGGGCGGCCGAGGAGGAGGCTCTGGAGTGGTGTAAGTGCCTTCTGGCGGGCGGCGGCGGCTACGATGAGTTCTGCGCGGCGGTGCGGGCCTACGACCCCGCGGCGCTCTGCGGCCTGGTCTGGACAGCCAACTTCGTGGCCTACCGCTGCCGGACGTGCGGCATCTCCCCCTGCATGTCGCTGTGCGCGGAGTGCTTCCACCAGGGCGACCACACCGGACACGACTTCAATATGTTCCGCAGCCAGGCAGGGGGTGCCTGTGACTGCGGGGACAGCAACGTGATGCGGGAGAGTGGGTGAGTGGAGCCCTCCTCCGGGGCGGGGGGCACCGCGGGCGGCTCCAGCCGGGTCTGGGGAGGCCTGGGGAGGGGGGAAGGCTGGGAGCCGACCCTGAGCTGTCAGGGGAAGGAGTGGGGGAGGGTGCAGCCGCATGGGGATGGAGGTGACTGAGCTGTCAGCGGTGGAGAGGGAATGGGGAGAGGGGAGAGCGGAGAGCGTGTTTACCGAGCGAGGCTGTGAATTTTCGGGGAA
Source organism: Lontra canadensis (assembly GCF_010015895.1). NCBI lineage: Eukaryota > Metazoa > Chordata > Mammalia > Carnivora > Mustelidae > Lontra > Lontra canadensis. Next base: position 7,540,362 of record NW_022631063.1, read on the forward strand.
GCCAGGGCGAGTGAGTGGTAGCGACAGAAGAACCAGTGCGTGGGGCAGGAGGGGAAGGAGGAGCAGAAGATTCTTGGGGAATCTGGTGTCGAGCTGTCAATTGTGCACTTACTGGGAAAAGCTTTAAAGCTGCCAGGTTCTTTGGGAAGAAAATGATGTGATTTGGATTGACTGGGAGGGGGATGGTGTTGGGGACCGAATTAGGTCGCAGGATCGTAAGAGTCGGGGAGGTGGTCTTGCAGCTGCAGGGGAAGACAGCTTGGGTGGAAGGACTTCTGAACTGTCAGTGTGTCTGTCAGTATCGGCGAAGGAGCTCTAGAGCTTATGAGGGTTGAGGGAGGAGGGAAGGGGAGGGGCCTGCATGAAAAGTGACTGTTGAGCTGTCAGCGGAGTATTTGGTGTGCTGGAATGACATCTAGAATTGGGCTACTGAACAGTCGGTTATAGAACACACTACATACCAGAAGAACAAACAAAACACTGAGCGAATTAGGAATCAAGTATTAGGTCTTCTCCAGCTAAAAGGGCACTTTATTCACGGACTGTTATGTGAACGTCTATCTTAAAAGGAGACAGTCAACAAATGCTTTTTTGATAGGATCAGTGTACCAGGGTGTTGGGACTTAGGACAAAAGGCATTTCAGAGATTGCAGTGAGTTAAAGAGTTGGTGCATGTAGTGTTTTGGCATGGGACATGTTATCAATATCTGGGGAAGTCCTGGGAAAAGAAAAAAACTTGTTGAAAGAGAGGACATTTTCGGGGCGCCTGGGTGGCTCAGTGGGTTAAGCCTCTGTCTTCAGCTCGGGTCACGATCCCAGGGTCCTGCGGTCAAGCCCCGCATCGGGCTCTCTGCTCGGCAGGGAGCCTGCTTCCTTCTCTTTCGCTGCCTGTCTCTCTGCCTACTTGTGGTCTCTGTCTGTCAAATAAATAAATAAATAAATAAAATCTTTAAAAAAAAAAAAAGAGAGAGGACATTTTGGCTGGGCAATAGTTGAAAGAATGTTAGCAACCCAGTTATTCAAGTTTTAATATTTTCTGGTCTTATAATTAATAATAGAGCATACTCCTTTTAGAAAGGGTCACTATTTTCTTCTTTAGAGTACTTGTAGGTTACTGTTACTACGGAATGTTTGTATCTACCAGGTGCCGGCAAGGCTCCTAGGATATTAAAAATGAACAAGACATTGACTTACCTCCTAAGCGGCTTAGGCTACAGTAGAAAATGATAAATTCTTTAAATACTCTGGGAGTTAGAGGAGGCTTCTCTGCAGAGTGAGTATGAAAAAGGCTTCAGAAAGGAAGTATTTTGAGCTTATAACTAGTACCACTACTACTACTACCAACAACAATGGTAGTAGTAATTGCAGCCAATATTTGAGAACTAAAATGTATTCCATACACTTAAAAATACTTAAAAAATTAATATTTGAATAGGCAAAATATTCATGTAGCCAAAAAAGCAAAAGAGAAAAAATAAAAAGATGCACAGTTTGAAGTTTCCCTCCCATCCTGCCTTTCATCTGCCCAGTTCCTTCTCACTGTTACTACTTTCTCTTAGTGTAAAAACAAACAAGGATGAATATGTATTTTGATTATTGTTTCTTTTTATACAAAAGGTAATGTAACATCTTGCATTTTTCACTTACCAAGCACTTACCAAGAGGTTTTTCCATGTCAGTAAATCAGTGTACTCACTCTACTTAAAAAAAAAAAAAAAAAAAATCAATCTGCTGTATAGTGTTCATGTTCATTGAGCCAGTGAAGGGGCAGAGAGAGAGAGAGAGAGAGAGAATGAATGTTAAGCAGTCTCCATACCCAGCTCAGAGACCCCTGTGGGGCTCTATCTCATGACCCTGAGATTATGACCTAAGCTGAAATCAAGAGTCAGAGGTTTAACCAGTTGAGCCACCCAGGTGTCCTGCCACTCTGTTTATCATCATTTTTGATATTTGACATTTGGGTTTCCAGTATGAAATAAAAAACCTGGTATACCTGTCTTTCTTTCTTTCTTTCTTTCTTTTTTTTTTTAAGATTTTATTTATTTATATGACAGAGAGAGAGACAGTGAGAGTGGGAACACAAGCAGGGGGAGTGGGAGAGGGAGAAGCAGGGTTCCCGCCAAGCAGGGAGCCCGAAGTCGGGCTCCTTTCCAGGACCCTGAGATCATGATCTGAGCCGAAGAAGGCAGAGGCTTAACAAATGAGCCACCCAGGTGCTCCCCCACTTTTTTTGTTTGTTTGTTTTTAATACTTGAGAGAGAGTGAGCAGGGGCAGGGGCAGAGGATCAGGGAGAAGCAGACTCCCTGCTGAGTGGGGCGGAGTGGGGGGCCCTGTGGGGCTCCATCTCAGGACTGGAGCTGAAGGCAGCGCTTAACCATTGAGCTACCCAGGTGCCCCATACCTGTCTTTTTACACCTGTGCAAAAATATCAGTGAGATAAATGGTCAATGGTGGGATTTACAAATTGCCCTCCATAAGGCTGAGTACTAAGCAAAGTATCAGACTTCCTGTGTTCCAATAGCCCCATCAAAAGAGTGTTATTAACACTCTGGATTTTTATCCATCTGTGTGGTAAACAGTGGTCAAATATTAACTGCTTTACATTATGTAACTCATTTTATCTTCAACAAACCTGAGATTGTTACTGTCATTATTCCCATGATACAGAAGAGGAAAGCGGGGCACAGTTTTAAAAAAACTTGCTCAGGATTATACAGGTAGTAAGCTACTGCTATTCTTCTGGCTCCAGAGAGTGACAGCTCAACATTTCTCTCTACTGCCTCTACAAATAGCATTCCTATTGAGTACCTCTGTTCAATACTGTGTTTTTGTCCTTTTTTTTTTTTTTTTTAAATATGCCATTCCTATTTGGGCCTTTGTTTCTTTTTCTTCTTAAAAACCTAAAAAAGGGGTGCCTGGGTGGCTCAGTCGTTGGGCGTATGCCTTTGGCTCAGGCCATGATCCCAGGGTCCTGGGCTCCAGCCCTACAATTGGGCTCCCTGCTCAGTGGGAAGCCTCCTTCTCCCTCTTCCACTTCCCTTGCTTGTGTTCCCTCTCTGGCTGTTTCTCTCTGTCAAATAAATAAATAAAATCTTAAAAAACAACACAAAACAAAACACCTAAAAGAAATTTTTTTTAAGAGTGATTTTAAAATGGGAATTGGAGGGGCACCTGGGTGGCTCAGTGGGTTAAAGCCTCTGCCTTCCCCTCAGGTCATGATCCCAGGTCCTGGGATCTAGCCCCGCATTGGGCTCTCTGCTCGGCAGGGAGCCTGCTTCCTCCTCCCTCTGCCTGCCTCTCTGCCTACTTGTGATCTCTGTCAAATATATATTTAAAAAAAAAATCTTTAAAATGGGAATTGGAACAATCCTTTACTGATATTTAGACATTTTTACTTCTTTTATTTATTTATTTATTTGACAGAGATCACAAGTAGGCAGAGAGGCAGGCAGAAAGAGAGAGAGAGGGAAGCAGGCTCCCTGCCAAGCTGAGAGCCCAATGCAGGGCTCAATCCCAGGACCCTGGGATCATGACCTGAGCCGAAGGCAGAGGCTTTAACCCACTGAGCCACACAGGCTCCCCAGACATTTTTACTTCTTAGACCAAGTTAGCATTTGGGACCCCTAAAGAGGGGGAAAGTAGGAAATAATACTGACTCTTTTCTGAATTTTGGAATACAGTCATAATAATCAGGTTGGTCTGCATGAGTTGTAGGTCTGATCTCAATTGTGATGCTTCCGTGTAGGAGCAGAAATATCTCAGTGTTTCTTTGAAGGTACCCATGCAGGGCGCATGCTCATCTTATAGCACTTGCCTTTACTGACATCTGGTAGATTCTTATTTTTTCCCTAGCCTGGCAGCCCTCTGTGAATTGATACATAGTAAATGATTCTTATTGCCTATCTGAAATGCAGAGGTATTGCCTGTATGTGCCAGCAGTTGCCATGTCCAATTTCATAAAGGAGAAGAATAAACAAGAAATGTATTGTGGCCATGTGAAAATTCTGGAATTTTTACAACTCTTTGGGTTATATAGAATAATTCTGGGCTACACACCTAATCAACTGCCTGGAGAGACATAGGCGATGTTAGCCAATAGTGCAGGATAAAAGGCTGCCTCGGGAATCTTTTCAGGACTAGAAATATCAACAAATTATAGTAGTGTTGCTGCCGGGCAGACTGGACTACCGTGGCTTGGACAGAATACACTTAACTTTTCTCAGTTTTTGATATTTCTTAAAATCCTTTTAGGTTCCTAAGAATTGAAGACATGTTGTTTTTGGGGTTGTTGTTGTAACTGCAATAGAAATTTTTAAATAACACTGTTCAGTAAATTTTTAAGGAAGGATTCTATTTTCTCTGTATCTGCTTTCTTAGAAAACCTGCTGTGCCTTAATCCTTTTCCCAAGTGTCTGTTGTGGTAGAATGTGTGATTGGAGATGGGGAAGAATGTTGGATCTGCCACAACCTATATTACTATTTAATTTTCATATTTATAATTATAAAAATATAGGGGGAGGATTTAGTTATTTTTGTAGTGGTATTGATATTGTATGGAAATATTAACAGATATACAAACCAAAGGAAGAAAACAACTGGAAGTTTTTTTTTTGTGGGGGTGCCTGGGTAACTCAGCTGGTTAAGTGTCTGCCTTCAGCTCTGGTCATGATCCTGGAGTCCCAGGATCGACTTCTACGTTGGGCTCCCTGCTCAGCAAGAAGTCTGCTTCTCCCTCTGACCACCCCCACCCCAATCTTGTGCTCTCTCTCTATCTCTCTCACTCTCTCTTAGATAAATAAAATCTTAAAAAAAAATTCATTTGTGGGATGAAATCACTAAGGGTATGGAAACTAGATATTAATAACTGTATGTATAACAGTATAATTTTGCCACTAATGAATAAATGCAGTCATTGTCAAAAATGGTTGATGGATGGATAAATTTAAAAAAATGAAAAATCTAAAATAATATGTGATTGTTTTGGGGTTCTGATGGTACTAACCAGAAGTTGGAATTTTAAACATTTAGTTCTCAAATTTTGGTGCAGGGGATGACCATTTTTATGTTCTATCCTGTATTTATAGTGGTTTTTTTTTTTTTTTCTTTTGCCTCCTTGCTTGTTCTCTCTCACAGATTCTAAGCTCTTTAAAAAATAGGAACCTTATCTTGCTGTTAATCAGAGGCTAGCATAATCTCTTGCTCTTAGTAGGTACTTAGCAAATTGGATGAATTATATTGAATTAAATTGGATAAAATTGTGGCTCTTATACCTGAAAATCTGCTTTGAGAGTACGTTGGTTTAGTTATTCATTGTTTGATTATAAATTGATTATTTATTGATTATTAAACCCATAGCGTCTTTTTTGAGAGTGCTTTGGGGATAATTTGGGGATAATTTTTTTTAATTTCAAAAGTAATACATATTGGTTACAACATAAAAATAAGTGGAGGGTGACCTACATGACTTAGGCAGTTAAGTGTCTGCCTTCGGTTTGGGTCATGATCCCTCTGTACGGCTCATGCTTTCTCTCTCTCAGATAAAATAAGTGGATAAAGTAAAAAGTAAGAGTTCCTCTTTCCTCCATCCCTCTCCTCAGTGACAGATTTCCCTTATTTTCTTTGAAGCTTACATTTAAAAGACATTCATTACAATTTGCAACTGCAATTATAGCTCTTCTGTTGTGGGAAATTTTTAGGTTTATTTGGTCTGTGTCAGTGCCAGAAATGAAAGCAGTGAATGTTTGGTTAAATAGTGTCAGACTTTCTGTACTTGGCTTTCTCCCCCTTAACATAATTATTGGACACTGTCACTTATTAGTGCACATAGAAACTTTTTTATTACAGTTAAATTTTATTTCATTGCACTCTTATATTTTTTCCCTGTAATTTATGCTGTCATTTACCTACTGATAGACGTTTAAATTGTTTCTAGTCTTGGACTATTATAAATGTTGTTGCAGTTGTAGCTTGTATACACTTCTTTGTATTTGTGTGTGAGCACGTGGGTGAGGATAAATTCCTAGAAGTTATTTTCTTGGTTAAAGAAAATGTGCATTTTAAACTTTGATAGAGCCCTCTAAAGACATGAATTTACACTCTACCAACAATGAATGAGAGAGCGGGTTTCTCCACATCTTGGCCAATATACATGGTGTTACAGTATTTAATCTTTGTTACTCTGTTAAGTGAGAAGAGATATATTGTTTCATTTATTACCCCTCCCCCACCATTGCCCTTTCTTTCCAAACTGGAGTATTTTGAAGCAAATCTCAGCTATCTTATACTTTAATTTATAAATATTTGAGTATGTACCTCAGTAAAGAGATGTGAACTCTTAAAAATAAAACATAACCCAAGTGTTCATTGACACATGAATGGATAAGCAAAATGTGGTACATACATGAGATGGAACATTACCCAGCTTTTAAAAGGAACGGAGTTCAGACGTATGCTAGTAGGGACAATCCTTGAAGACATTATGCTAAGTGAAATAAGCCAGACACAAAGGACAAATACTGTAAGATTCGATTTTTATGAGATACCTGCAGTAGTTTAATTTTAGAGACAGAAGGTAGAATGGTAGTTGCCAGGGGCTGGAGGGAGAGGGAAGCGGGGAGTTATTGTGTAATGGGTACAGAGTTTCAATTTGAGACTATGAAAAAGTTCTTGAGATGGATTATGGTGTGACTCTTCTTAATATTACTGAACTGTAAGGTTAAAATGGTAAGTTTTATGTTATGTATATTTTATCACAATTAAAAGAACAACCGCAGTACCATTTACCACACCTAAAATATTCACAATTATTTCTTAAAGTCTTCAAATATCCAGTGAATGTTCAGATTTTCCCAGTTGTTTCATGAATGAATTTTTAAAAAAGATTTTATTTAGTTATTTGACTTAGAGAGAGACAGTGAGAATACAGTGGGAATACAGCCGGGGGGAGTGGAAGAGGGAGAAGAGCAGCCTTCCTGCCCAGCAGGAGCCCGATGTGGGGCTCAATCCCAGCACCCTTGGATCATGACCTGGGCTGAAGGCAGACACTTAATGATTGAGCCACCCAGGTGCCCCTCATGAATGATTTCTTAGGGTTGATTTAGAATTAGGATTCAAACAATGTCCTCATATTGTGTTTGGTTTTTATATCTCTTAGGACTCTTCTATGTTAAACCCCGTTCAATACCCTCCTCTTTTTCTTTTTGGTGTTTTTTTTGTTTTGTTTTTGTTTTTTTGTCTCTGCAATTTACTAGTTGAAGGAACCCACATTCTGGATATTACTGATTGCTTGTCTGAGATGTGAGGTTTAACTTATTCCTCTGCCCATTATTTCCTATAAACAAGTGGTTGGATCTAGAGTCTTGATCAGATTTTAGATTCTATTTTTTTGTTTTATTTAGCAAGGAAATTTCATAATGGTTTTATACTTCCTGTTGGATCATATCAGGAGCTGCAGAATGTTTCCTTGTCTCTCCTGTGGTTAATGGTAGGATTAATCAGTGGGCTCAGATTTCTCAGTGTGACCCATTTATTATAAAGTTACCTATCTTGTTAGAGATTTTAGTGGCTATTGGTTATTATTGTCCAGATCCATATATTTTTTAAACATTTTATTTATTTGACAGAGAGATATGGAACACAAGTGGGGGAGTGGGAGAAGGAGAAGTAGGCTTCCCACTGAGCAGGGAGCCCGATGTGGGCCTGGATCCCAGGACCCTGGGATCATGACCTGAGCTGAAGGCAGACACTTAATGACTGAACCACCCAGGTGCCACAGATCCATATTTTTATTAGGGTTTTCAAAATGTAATTGTAGTAACCTTTCATATTCTACTGAGAGTTCTTTCTAGACTACTCTTAAAGTTTCAAGGATCACCTGTACTCCTATGTGGCCTCTCTCTGCACTGGCAGTCTTATAATCTCCATTGCAGTGGGATCCTCCATTATTTCTTTAACTCACTATATATATTCCTGTCCTTGAGGTTTCATGTTGTATCTACTGCCGAGTCCGGTGGCAAGTTTTACTTTCACTGTCATGCTCATCTGTAGGGGCAACACTTCTGTAACATAAGTACAGTGTGAAACCATATTGCAGGATTTGATTTTCTGAATTATAACAATTTTTTTGTTATCTCTAGATTATATCTCTACAAATAAAAACTTTCAGTAAAGATTTGATGATAAAGGCCTGTGCCATACCAACTCTTTTATTTATATCCTCTCACACATATTTAGAGTTTAAGGACATTGGCTATTTGTATCGTATTTTGTGTTTATTGGTTTTGTAGGGAGGGTGTTAGAACTAATCTCTTAAATTATTTATGTGTGTATCTGTGTATTTACGTGGATTACTTGTGAAACTTTCTTCCCTATGAATCTGGAATTTTCTTTACTGCAATATTCATCTAACTCAGGTCATGAATTCAAGCAAGTGAACATGACACTTCTCATGATTCAAGAGCTTGGAAGAAAGAGTTGAAGAAGTTTTTTGTTCTCTTTTCTGTGTTCATTTTAGTTTCTTTTTTTTCATTGCCAGTTTACCAGAAATAGTGTAGAGAGATTCTTAGTGTAGAAGATTCTACTTGAGCTGGAAGTATAATCTTTAGTTACCTTCATTGTAATAAGGTTTAACTACAACACAGCAATTTGAAAGTCTTATTAAATAGTAATTATTTTTTCTAATCATTTTTATGTTATATAAAACCCATTAAAACTATTTTCAGGTATGAAACATTTTCAATACATAGAAAAGTACAAAAGTAATATAAAAGATACCTTTGTACTCACCGCTTAGGTCAATAGATGTTCACCTTTTGCCCTATTTGCTATAGAGCTTTTTTTGACCAAAGAACTAAGGGTCATCTTCTCCCTTCCTTTTTCTTTCCCTCCCTAGGGGCTACCATTATCTTGAAATTCCTGTGTGAAAATCCATACATGTTTTGTACTTTTGCTACATTTAAACAATATATGATTGTTTTAGTGTTAAAATTGCACACAAATTATGTGAATATTTTTGAAGCTTGCCTTTTTCACCTACCAAGTTACTAATCTGGACTAGTTAATTCATTTTTAACGGCTACTAAGTATTCTGTGGTATGAGTAAACCACGGTTTGTCAATCTATTTCTTTGCTAAGGGATAATTAGATGCTTTACATTTTTTCATTGTTTCTGCAGGACAGCAGTAAACATTTTTGCATGTGTCTCTTTGTGTAGATACACTAGAATTTTTTGGGTTAGATTCCTGGGAGAGGGATTGCTAGGTCATAGAGTGCTATTCTGTGTGCGTGCGCGCGCGTGCACACACACACACGCTTTAAATTTGCATTTTCCTGACTGTTAGTAAAATTGAACATCTTTTCACGTTTTTAGGCCATTTGAGTTCTTCCTTTGTGAATTGCTGGTTCATATTCTTTGCCAGTTTTATGTTGGGTTTTGTGTTTTATATTACTGAGTTTTATGACTACTATATATATATATATATATATATATATATATATTCTAGATACTGATCCTTGGTTATGTAGAGTTCTAATTTCATCTTTTAGTCTGTGGCTTGTCTCTTCCCCTCATAATATATCGTAGTGTAGCAAAAAGCTTTAAATAAAAAATGTAATTTTTCTTCTATAGTTTGTATTATTTGTGGCTTGTCTCTTCCCCTCATAATATATCGTAGTGTAGCAAAAAGCTTTAAATAAAAAATGTAATTTTTCTTCTATAGTTTGTATTATTTGTATCTTTTATGTATTTATCTAAATATTTTATTTATTTATTTGACACAGAGAGAGAGAGAGAGTGAGAGAGTGAGTGCACAGGCAGGCGGAGGGGCAGGCCGAGGGAGAAGCACTTTTATGTATTTATCTAAATATTTTATTTATTTATTTGACACAGAGAGAGAGAGTGAGAGAGTGAGAGCACAGGCAGGTGGAGGGGCAGGCATAGGGAGAAGCAGGCTCCCCGCTGAGCAGAGAGCTGGATGTGGGGCTGTTCCCAGGATACTGGGATTATGACTCTAGCCAAAAGCAGATGCTGAACCCACTGAGCCACCCAGGTGCCCCATTGTATTATTTGTGTCTTTTAAAAGCAATTCTCTCTACCTTAGTTTAAAAAATGCTGTCTGTTTTGTTGTAAAAGGTTAAGTTTTTGCATTTCATATTTAGGTCTTCAGTTCATTTAGATTTTTTTTTTTTAAGATTTTTTATTTATTTGACACAGAGAGAGACAGCGAGAGACAGAACACAAACAGGGGGGAGTGGGAGACCGAGAAGCAGGCTTCCCACTGAGCAGGAAGCCTGATGCGGTACTTGATCTCAGGACTCTGGGATCATGACCCGAGTACCCTGGGATCATGACCTGAGCTGCAGGCAGACACTTAACCAGGCCTGAGCCACCCAGGCACCCCTCATTTAGAATTTTTACATATGATGTGAGATTAAGATCTATTTTTTTTCTTTTTCAATACATGGGTCCAGTTGTTTTAGTACCATTTATTGAACAGTCTTTTTTTTTTTTTCATGTCCCTGTAAGGTAATTAAAAAAAAAAAAAAGATTTTATTTATTTATTTATTTATTTGTCAGAGAGAGAGAGAGAGAGAGAGAGTGAGTGCATATGAGCACAAGCAGGGGGAGGGGGAGCAGCAGGCAGAGGGCAAGGAGCACAATGGGGGACTCCATCCCAGGACCCTGGGATCATGACCTGAGCCAAAAGCAGATGCTTAACTGACTGAACCATCCCCTCGTCCTTTGAACAGTCATTTTTTTCCCCCCTCCCTTAACCTGTAGTGCTACCTCTGTCATATATCAATTTCGTATGTGTGTCCTGAGCTCTCTGTTGTGTTGGTATGTCTCTTGCAACAGTGTCGTACTGCTTTAATTAGAAGTACTGCTTTATTAGAATAAATGTTGATATGGCAATGTTTCCCTTATTGCTCTTAAAAAGAATCTTGGCTATTCTTGGTCCCTAACTCTTTCAATTTGAATTTCAGAGTCAGCTTGTCAAATTCTGTGGAAAATTTCTGTCGGATATTGATTGGAATCACATTTAATTTGAGGACATTGCAAAAGGAAATAGGAACAAGGATATTTGTTATAATACCATTTGAAATTGGGAAAAATCAGAAACAGTGAGATTAGTAAATTGTGGGTTAATCATGCAGTAGAATACATATATTGTTGTCTTTAGTATTTAGTATTTAGTATTTAGCTGCCTATTCCTGAGAGTAGTGTTTAATTCGTTTTTGCTTCCAGTAAAGTAATTTTCTCCATAAATTGCGTATCTTTCGTTAGATTTTTTCCCTGATACCTTATTTTTGAAAAAAAAAAATTCCAATTTCTTGTTTATTGCTTTTTATCCAGTATTTTATATTATAAACATTTTCAAATACTATTGAGCTTTTTAAGCAACCTTCTGAAGTTTTTTCTAATAGTTAACCTATAGATTTTCTTATTGATGAGTGCTTATTTTATATCAAGAAATTTACATATGTAGCACTTAGCATTTTGAACAAGCACCTAGGGATTGATATGATCATCTACATAAATAAAATATTGTCTCAGAGCAGCAATTTGACCAAAGTTACACAGCTCTTATTCATAGCCATTTCTGCCCACATCCAAAACCTGTGTTCTTAGCTCTTTCCTAGGGCCTCTGTTGTAATTGCGTATTAGTGAAAATTAAGGAAAACTTTACAAAGAATTTGAATTTGATCTGCTGGGAGATTGGGAGGTGAAGGAGGACTTTATGGATAAAAGGAATAGAACACACAAAGCCTCACAGGCATGAAAGAACATAATGCATCATGTGCTAGAGTAGTTTTCACCTTCTCCCTTGAATAATATTTTACCTCGATGGAGAATTTTGGTTACGTTTGTTTTCCCCTGCACTTTGAAGATACTATTCTGTTGTTTTCTGGTCTCAGTTGTTGAGAAGTTTTTTAATCTTATTGTTCCTTTGTAAGTAATCTGCTTTATTCATTTTTAAAAAATTTTATTTATTTGATAGAGAGAGAGATCACAAGTAAGCAGAGAGGCAGGCAGAGAGAGAGGGGGAAGCAGGTTCCCTGCTGAGCAGAGAGCTGGATGCGGGGCTCCATCCCAAGACCCTGAGATCATGACCTGAGCTGAAGGCAGAGGCTTAACCTACTGAGCCACCCAGGTGCCCCTCATTGGTGGTTTTTAAGGTTTGCTTTTTGGTGATCTGTAGTTTCCCTAAGATGTGTCTAGGTGTGACTTTATTTGTTGGGTTGGTTCTAGATGAGGATTTTTTGTCTTATCGCTTCTGGAAATTCTCAACCATCGTCCCTTTGAATTTCAAGTCTCTCCCATTCTTTCTTTTGTGTTTTGGGACTGCTGTAACATATTTGTTGGTTCTTCTCATTCTGTCTTCTGAATACTAGAGCTTACTCATTTTCTATCCATTTATCTTTTTTGGGCTGAATTGAGGGTGATTTCCCCAGATCTATCTTCTAGATAATTCCTTCTTCAATTCTATCTCATCTGTTGTTTAGCTTGTCTATTAAGTTTTTAATTTGAATAAATGTATTTTTCAGTTCTAGGAAAATCTTTTCATGTTGACTTGCCCTCCTGCCCCCCCTTTTTTTTACTTGCCTTCTTAAAAAAAAGTCTTATTCTTTAGTTAGCATTTTAGTTCCTTTTATGACTGTAGTAATTTTGTTTTTTATTTTTATTTATTTCCATGTCTTTGCTATTGTGATAATGCTGCTTTGAACATGGGGGATCAGCTATCTCTTTGAGATAATAGTTTCTTTTTTAAAAAAAGATTTTATTTATTTGAGAAAGAGAGAGAGTGAGAGCATGAGAGGGAAGACGGTCAGAGGGAGAAGCAGACTCCCCACTGATCAGGGAGTTTGATGCCGGATTCTGGGATCATGACCTGAACCTAAGGCAGACACTTAACCAGCTGAGCCACCTAGAGCCCAACAATTTAATTTCTTTTAGATATATAAAACCAGAAGTGGGTTTGCTGGGTTGTATGCTAGTTCTGTTTTTAATTTCTTTTTTTTTTTTAAAGATTTTATTTATTTATTTGACAGAGAGATCACAAGCAGGCAGAGAGGCAGGCAGAGAGAGAGGAGGAAGCAGGCTCCCCGCTGAGCAGAGAGAGCCCGATTCGGGGCTCGATCCCAAGACTCCGAGACCATGACCTGAGCCGAAGGCAGCGGCTTAACCCACTGAGCCACCCAGGCGCCCCGTGTTTTTAATTTTTTAAGAAACCTCCGTATTGTTTTCCATAGTGTTGTGCCAGCAGTAAACAGGAGTCCTCTTTTCTTTACATCTTTGCCAATCTTGTTATCTCTTGTTTTTTGGATAAAAGCTCTGCTAACGGAAAAGAGATGATCTACCTCATTGTGGTTTTGATTTACATTTCCTAATGATTATTGATGTTGAGCACCTTTTCATGTACATGTTGGCCATTTATATGTTGTCTTTGAAAAAATGTCTAATCTGTTCTTTTGCCCATTTAAAAATAAAATTATTTTATTTATTTATTTTTTACTATTGGGTTGTATGAGTTCTTCACATTTTTAAATATTAATCCCTTATCAAATGAATGGTTTGCAAACATTTTCTCTAATTTCTTAGATTGCTTTTTGATTTTGATTTGATTTTGATTGTTTCCTTTGCTGTACAGAAACTTTTTAGTTAAAGGTTTTTCTACCTATTTATTTATTTATTTATTTAATTTATTTTAAAAGATTTTATTTATTTTTTTAAGAGAGAGGAAGAGGCAGAGGGAGAGGGAGAAGGGAGGCTTTCCCTGAGCAGGGAGCCTAATGTGCATCTTGATCCCAGGACTCTGGGATCATGACCTGAGCTGAAGGCAGACACTTAACTGGTTGAGCCACCCTGAGGCCCCTCTACCTGTTTATTTTTGCTCTTTTGCTTACATTTTTGGTGTTATATCGTAAAAGTCATTGCCAAAGTCAATGTCAGGAAGCTTTTTTTGGGGGGCATCTGCCTCTCCCAGGCTTATGCATTCTCTCTCAAATAAATAAAATCTTTAAAAAAAAACTTCTTTTTTTCCCCTAGGAGTTTTATTGTTTCAGGTCTCATATTTTATTGTTTCAGGTCTCATATCCCTTGAATATGAGATATGAGTTAATATGTGTATGTAAGGTAGGGATCTAATTTCATTTCTTTGTATGTGAATATCTAGTTTTCCCAGTGCCGTTTATTTAAGAGATTATCCTTTCCCCAGTGTTTACTCTTAGCTCCTTTGTTGAATATTAGTTCGCCATATATGCATTAGTTTATTTCTGGGGTTTTCGTTTTATTCCATTGATCTATGTGTCTGTTTTTATGCCAGTGCCATACCATTTTGATAACTGTAGCTTTGAAATACAGTTTGAAATCAGAAAGTGTGATGTTTCCAGTTTTGCTCTTCTTTCTAAAGGTTGCTTAGACTATTTAGGGTCTTTTGTGGTGTCATATGAATTTTAGGATTTTTTTTCTACTTCCATGAAAAATGCTGTTGGAATTTTGGTAGCGCTTGCATTGATTCTGTAAATTGGTTTGCCTAGAATGGACATTTTAACAATATTAATTCTTCCTGTCCATGAACATGGGATATCTTTCCTTCCATTTATCTGTATCTCCTTCAATTTCTTTCATCACTGTTTTATAGTTTTCAGTGCACAGATCTTCCACCTCCTAGGTTAAATTTATTTGTACATATTTTATTGTTTTGGATACTATTGTAAATGGTATTTCTTGCCTTATCTTTCTTTCATATAGTTATTGTTAGTGTATAAAAATGAAGTTGATTTTTGCATGTTGATTTGTGCCCTGTGACTAGTAATATTCTGATAGTTTTTTGGTACAGTTTTTAAGGTTTTCTACATATGTCATCTGTGGACAGAAATAATTTCACTTCTTTCTTTCTGACTTGATTGCCTTTTAATTCTTTTTCTTGCCTAGTTTTTGCAATTAGGACTTCCAGTACTACGTTGAGTAGAAGTGATGATAATAGGCACCTAAATCTTGTTCCTGATTTTAAAGAAAAGTTTTCATTTTTTTCACCATTTAATGATGTTAGCTGTAGACTTGTATATATATAACTTTATTATGTTGAAATATATTTCCTCTCTACTCAGTTTGTTGAGTTTTATCAAGAAACAGAGGTTAATTTTTGTGAATTGCTTTTTCTGCATCTGTTGAGATTATTGTATGATCTTTAACCTTCATTCTGTGAATGAGGTGTTACACTGATTTGCATATTTTAACCATCTTTTTTTTTTTAATCTTTTTAAATAAATGGCCAACTGACCCTTTGCATTCCAAGAAGGAACTCACTGTGCTTAAGAATAGTCTTCGCCTTTTGTACATATGTCAATACATGTTTAAGTCATTGCAGTCTCTGTTCCTTCTTTTTTTTTCTTTTAAGATTTTATTTATTTATTTGGCACAGAGAGAAAGACAGCAAGAGAGGGAATATGAGCAGGGGGAGTAGGAGAGGGAGAAGTGGGCTTCTCGCTGAGCAGGGAGCCTGAGGTGGGGCTTGATCCCAGACTCTGGGATCATAACGTGAGTCCAAGGCAGATGTTTAACAACTGAGCCACTTTAACCACTTTAACCACTGAGCCGTCTTTATATCCCAGGGATAAATCCCTCTTGATGATGGTGTAGGATCTGATCTTTTCAGGTGCTGTTGAGTTCAGTTTGCTAGCATTTTGTTGAGAATTTTTCATCAGTCAGCATCAGGGATATTGGCCTGTAATTTTCCTTTCTGTTAGTGTCCTTATCTGATTTTGGTGTCAGCCTTCTAATGTCAGCCTTGCAAAGTGAATTTGAGTGTTCATTCCTCTTTACTGTTTTGGAAGAGTTTGAAAAGAATTGGCGTTAATTCTTCTTTAAATTTTGGTAGAATTCACCAGTGAAACCATCTGATCCTGGGATTTTCTGGCTGGGAGCTATTGGATTACTGATTCAGTCTCTTTAGTTGTTATTGGTCTGTTCAGATTTTCTTTTCTTTTCTTTTTTTTTTTTCCATTGATTCAGTCTTTAGTGATTGTATGTTTCTAGGAGTTTATCCATTTCTTCTAGGTTGTCCAGTTTGTTCATATATAATTGTTCATAGTAGACTCTATGATCCTCTGTATTTCTGTGGTACCAGTTGTAATTTCTCCTCTTTCATTTATAATTTTATTAATTTGAGTCATTTTTCTTTATTTCATGATTAGTCTAGCTAAAGATTGGTCAGTTTTTTTAATCTTTTCAAAAAACCAAGTCTAAGTTTTGTTGTTCTTTTCTTTTGTTTTTCATTCTTTATTTCATTTATTTCTGCTCTGTTCTATTTTCTTTCTTATGCTAGCTTTGGACTTAGTTTGTCCTTCCTTCCCTCCCTCCCTTTCCCTTCCTTCTTTCCTTCTTTTTTTAGTTTCTTGATATGTCAAGTTAGGTTATTTGTAATCTTTCTTCTTCCTTAACGTAGGCATTTATAGCTATAAATTTTCCAATTAGTACTGCTTTTTGGGCATCTTGTAGGTTTTGGTTTGTTGTGTTTCCATTTTAATTTGTTTCAAGATTTTTTTTTTAAATTTTCCTTTCTTATTTGACCTATTGTTTGTTCAGGAATGTATTGTCTGTTTTCCTATATTTGTGAGAATCCCAATTGCTCTCCTGTTATTGATTTCTAGTTTGATAGTTTTCTTTGTGTTCAGAAAAGATGTAATTTCAGTCTGCTTGAATTTGTTAAGAACTTGTTTTACAGCCTAACATATGATCTTTTTGGGAGAATGTTCTGTCTTAAGATGGATGTATATTCTGCTGCGGTTGGATGGAATATTCTGTATGTGTCTGTTACATACATTTGGTTTATAGTGTTGTTTACAATAGCCGTTTTCTTATTAATTGCCTGTCTGGATGATCTATCCATTGTTGAGAGTGTAGTATCATAATCCCTTATTATTGTGTTGCTTTTTATTTTTTCTTGGAGTTGTGTTACTGCTTATTTTACATATTTAGGTGCTCTGATGTTTAGGTACAGAAATATTTACAATTGTAATATCTTCTTGATTAATTGATCCCTTATCATTATGTAATAACCTTTTTTTCTCTTGTGACCTTTTTGACTTAAAGTTTATTTTATCTGATGTGAGTGCAGCCACTTTTGCTTTCTTTTAACTACCATTTACTTGGGATATCTTTTCCATCTCTTTCAGCTTTTGTGTGCCCCATAAAGCTAATATGAGTTTCTCATAGGCAGAATGTCTTTGGATTTTTAAAATCCATTCAGCTTCTCTAGGACTTCTGATTGGAGAATTTAATCCATTTACATTTAGTATTTGTTGATAGGTAAGAACTTTTTGTTGCTATTTTGTTAATTGCTTTTTTAAATTAACAGGTAATATATTTTTGTTCAGGGGTATAGGTTTCTGATTCATCAGACTTACTGTTAATTGCTTTTTGACTCTTATAGTTCCATTTTTCTCTCTTCTTTTGTGACTTGATGAGTTTTTTTTTTTTTTTTTTATATTTTATTTATTTATTTGATAGAGAGAGATCACAAGTAGGTAGAGAGGCAGGCAGAGAGAGAGGGAAGAAGCAGGCTCCCTGCTGAGCAGAGAGCCCCATGTGGGGCTCGATCCCAGGACCCCGAGATCATGACCTGAGCCGAAGGCAGAGGCTTTAACCCACTGAGCCACCCAGGTGCCCCGACTTGATGAGTTTTTGTGATGACATGCTTTGATTTGTTTCTCTTAACTTTTTTGTATACCCACCACAAGTTCTTCTATTGTGGTTACCGTGAGGTTGACATAAAATATCTTAGATATTTTTTAAAGTTGATAAACTTTAATTTCTCGATAAATGATAAATCGATAAACAATAAAAGTTGCTTTTTTTAAGTTGATAACAACCTAAAATTCTGTAGTTTTACATTTCTCCCTCCCATGTTTAGATTGTTGATATTACACTTTATATCTCTTTATATTTTAAATTATTGTAGTTATAGTTGTTTTTAGTATATTCTTTTTTTAGCTTTTATACAAGAGTTGAAAGTGATTTGGATACTATCTTTGCAATATTAGAGGATCTTGCTTTGTATATTTACCTTTGCTTGTGAGTTTTATACATGCCTATATTTTCACATTATTAATTAGCATCCTTTCATTTCAGCTTTAAGGATTTTCTTTAGCATTTCTTCTAAGTCTTGTCTAGGGGTGATGAATTTTCTCAGCCTTTTTTTTTTTTTTTTTTTTTTTTTTTTTAATTTGGGAAAGTCTTTCTTCTTCATTTCTTTCCTCCCTGATGAGCTGGGAGCCTGCTGTGGGTCTCGGTCCCAGGACCCTGGCATCCTGACCTGAGCCGGATGTGGATGCTTACCTTGACTGAGCCACACAGTTTGGTGGACATGGTATTCTTAGTTGGCAGTTTCTTCTTACAGTATTTTGACTATATCATCCCACTCTCTCCTGGCTTGCAAGATTTCTCCAGAGAAATTATTATTTATAGACTTAATGGGGGCTTACTTGTATGATGAGTTGTTTTCTCTTGCTGCTTTCAAAGTTTTCTTTGTCTTTGACTTTTGATAACTTACTTAAAATGTGTCTCAGTGTAGCTCTTTTTGGGCTCAGCCTATTTAGGGACTCTAGGACTTCCTGAGTCTTAATGTCCATTTATTTCCCCAAATTTGGGATATTTCCAGCCATTATTTCTTTAAATAGACTTTTGCTCCTCTTCTCTTTTTTCTCCTTTTGCGATTCCCATGATGTCTATGTTGTTTGTGTGGTATCTTAGGAGTCCTGTACTTTTCCTCCTCTTTCCTCGTTCTTTTTTTCTTTTTGCTTCTCTGACTGATTTCAAATGACCTTTGTGTTCATGAATTCTTTCTTCTTGGTGAAGTCTGCTGTTGAAGAGTTCCATTGAATTTTTCAGTTAAATTATATTTTTCAGCTCTAGAATTTGTTTCTGAAATGATTTTCATTTCTTCTTGAACTTATTTTATTCATGTATTTTCCTCCTATTTTTACTTGTCTATCTAGGTTTTCTTGTAGTTCATAGAACTTATTTAAGAGTATTATTCTGTATTCTTTGTCATTTAGTTCAGCTCTGTTTCTTCATGGTCAGTTATTTGGAACTTTATTGATTTCCTTTGGTGGTGTCAGGTTTACCTGATTCTTCTTGATCCTTTTGTTCTTGCATTGGTATCTGTGCATTTGAAGAAGTGGTCTCCTCTTCCAGTATTTACAGGTTCACTTTGGAAGGGAAAGATTTTCTTCAGTCAGCCCAGCCTGGGATTCTGGATGGGTCATCTGATGCTATCCTTTGGCAGGCAGCATTTCCTTTCTGGGTGTTTGGTTGGGTGGGGCCGTTGCCTGTGCTCTGATGTTGAGAGGGGTCCACTGGGTTCTACTGTCAAATAAGTCTACATTCAGGTGGGGCTGCTGACTGGGTTCTGTGATCAGGCAGGACCATTGGCTGGGTTCCATAATCTCCTCTTGTTGGGTAGAGTCATAGTCTGAACTTGCTTACTGGGTAGTGTAGCTAGTTGGACTCTGTGGTTGGGTGGAGCCACAGGTTAGGTCCTTAATCAGCCCTGATTGGGTGGGTCCCTAGGCTGTGTTCCCTGGCCAGATGCCAGTCTTTCCTTCCTGCTTGGTAGAATTTTATGTGTTAGCTCTGATTTTGATTTACTCTCTGATTGTTCAAACTATTGAAAAGTATGGGAGTTACAATACTTTATTATTCCTAGACTACATTTTACAGCTTATTTCTTTCATCTGGACACCATATGAAGATTCTTTCTTTGTGCCTTGAGAAAATGTTCTTATAGGTATCATGACAAAGAGTTCCAGATTAGAAATTAGACAGTCCTGACTCTAATCCCTTGAATTACTGGGTCATATGGGTGTGTGTTTATACTTTTGATACATTTTTACAGATTGTCCTCGTATTTGGTATGTTAATCTACACTCTTTCTGTCAGTACAATGGGAATATCTACTGCTCCATCAAAAGAAATGAAATCTTGCCATTTGCGATGATGTGGATGGAACTAGAGGGTATTAGGCTTAGCGAAATAAGTCAGTCGGAGAAAGACAACCATCATATGATCTCCCTGATATGAGCAAGTGGAGATGCAACTTGGGGGGTTTGGGGGTGGGAAAAGAATAAATGAAACAAGATGGGATCGGGTGGGAGACAAACCATAAGAGACTCTTAATTGCACAAAACAAACTGAGGGTTGCCGGGGGGCGGGGGGTAGGGAGAGGGTGGTGGGGTTATGGACATTGGGGAGGGTATGTGCTATGGTGAGTGCTGTGAAGTGTGTAAACCTGGCAATTCACAGACCTGTACCCCTGGGGCTCATAATACATTATATGTTTATAAAAAAATAAATTATTAAAAAAAAGAATATCCACTGCTTTAGTACCTCACCAAGATAGTGTATCATAAATTTTGGTCTTTGGAAATATGATAGGTATGAAAAAATTGTCACAATATAGTTTTATTTATTCTTTGTCCTATGCATTGTTTACAGGTGTGTTATTTAATTTTCAAATTTTAAGGATTTTTAAACATATGTCTCTTATTGATTTACAGTTTAATTCCTTTGTGGTCTGTGAACATAGTTTATGTAATGTCAATTTAAAGTGCTTCAACACCATAAAGTCAATAAGATCCATATTGATTATGGATCCATAAGATTCATATCATTTTTTGATATTTTCTGCTTGTCAGTATTGAAAAGCCATCAGTAGGTCTGGGCTAATTTTAGTGCTGGCGGTAAGGCTCTCTCCGTTATTTGTAGGCAGTTGTGTTCTACTGAGGGAATATATAGTCAGCTTGCAGTCGTAACATAATATCACAGACTGGGGCACTTAAACAACAGAAATTTATTTTTCATGGTTCTGGAGGCTGAAAGTCCAAGATCAAGGTCTGGCAGGTTTTTTTTCTCCTGAGGCTTCTCTCCTTGGCTTGTAGATGACTGCCTTCTCCCTTTATCCTCATATGGTCTTTCCTCTGTGTACCTTTGTATTACTCTTGTCTGTTTTTCTTCTTATAAGGACACCACTTGTATTGGATTAGGGCCCCACCCTATGACCTCACTTAACCTTACTTCCTTAAAGTTCCTGTCTCCAGTTGTGGTCACAATCGGGGTTGGGGCTTCAAAACATTAAAAAAAAAAAATTTATTTAACTATTTATTTTAGAGAGAGATAGAGATAGAGACAGAGTGTGTGTACAGGTGGAGAGAGGGGTAGAGGGAGAGAGAGAATCCTAAGCAGACTCCCTACTGAGTGTAGAGTCTGCTATGGGGCTTAATCTCACCCGGAGATCATGACCTGAGCCGAAACCAAGTGTCAGATGCTCAACTGACTGAGCCACCCAGGTGCCCCTGAGGCTTGGGGCTTCAGTGTATGAATTTTCAAGGGCCATAGTTAAGTAAGAGAAGAATGGATCCAGAGTGGGTATATTAATGTGTATGTTGATTAACGCATACAGTGTAGATCATTTGAAAAGGTATGTATGTTTGGCTGTATAATTCTGTGAGTTAATAACATCCCAGTGCTTCTCTCCACCCCCCCCCCCCCCCCGGGAGAGATTTGGGGGAGGGGCAGAGGGAGAGATAGAGAATCTTATTTTCATTTATTTTTTAAAAACTTTTTTTTTTTTAAAGATTTTATTTATTTGACAGAGAGAGATCACAAGTAGGCAGAGAGGCAGGCAGAGAGAGAGGAAGGGAAGCAGGCTTCCTGCTGAGCAGAGAGCCCGATGCGGGGCTCGATCCTAGGACCCTGAGATCATGACCTGAGCCGAAGGCAGCGGCTTAACCCACTGAGCCACTCAGGCGCCCCTATTTTTTAAAAACTTTTAAAAAAGATTTTTATTTATTCATTTGAGAGAGAGAAAGAGCACAAGTAGGGGGAGAGCCAGAGGGAGAAGGAGAAGCAGACTTCCCACTGAGCTGGGAGCCTGACATGGGGCTTGATTCCAGGACCTGGAGATGATGACCTGAGCCAAAGGCAGATGCTTAACCATCTGAGCCACCCAGGTGCCCATTTATTTTGATTTTTTATTTATTTTTACTTTATTTTTTAGAGAGAAAGAGAGTGCATCATAGCCGGGTGGGCGGGCAGGCAGAGGAATAGGGAAAGAGAGAAACCCAGTCAGGCTCCATGTGCAGTGCAGAGCTCATCATGGGGCTCAATCTCACTACCCTGAGATCATGACCTGACTCAGAATCAACAGTCGGAGGCTTAACTGAGTGAGCCACCCAGGTGCCCCTTTGGTCCTTTTTCTTTCCTCCCTTCTCTCCCTTCTGGTTCCATCTGCTCCCTTCCCATCCTGTTTCCAACCCTCTCCTCCCAGAGTCCCATAATTCTGCTTTTAGTCATTTAAACTCAGTATCAGTGGAGTTACAAGGAGAGTTTCTGGGATGCTGGGAATATTTTGTTTCTTGATCTAGTGGGTGGTTGCATATGTGTGTTGTTTGTGATACTTAATTGAGCTGCACACTTATTTTTTGGGCAATTTTCTGTCAGTTATACTTCAATTTTTAAAAGCTAAGTTAAGATAAAATTTGGACATGTCATTTTATTAACTGTTTCTGTAGTTCTGTTCAACCTTTCTATTATTGCCCAAACATCCTGTTCACTAAGGAATATTTAGTCTTCTTAATCATTCAAAACTATTGGATTCCAGGGTGCCTGGGTGGCTCAGTTGTTTAAGCATCTGCCTTCGGCTCAGGCCATGATCCTAGGGTCCTGGGATCAAGCCTGCATTGGGCCCCTTGCCCGGCGGGAAGGCTGCTTCTCCCTCTCCCACTCCCCATGCTTGTGTTCCCTCTCTCGCCGTGTCTCTCTTTGTCAAATAAAATAAATAAAACCTTAAGAAAACAAAACAAAACAAAGCTCTTGGGTTCCGTGAAGAAAATATTTGTGATCCATGAGCTGCTGTTGTGAACACATTACTCCCTGCCTTTTTTTTTTTTTTTTTGAGCCTTACTAGTTGTTTAAAAAAGCCTCTCCCTGTTCACTTGGTGGGAGATCTTTAATACCTGTTTATATACAGTTGCATTTGTCATACTCCTGGACAATATACCTCTAGAGCTTTGCATGTTTAACCTAGCTCCTTCATTCATTTGGTCTGTAGCCTAAATATCACCTTTCCAGAAAGGCCTTCCATTTCAAACCTGCTTTGAAAACCTTCCTTTCAAAAATAATCTGCTGTCAGATTATTTCTGTAGAGCTTATTATTAATTTTTGTTTTGTTTTGTTTGTTTCTCTGTCTCTCCTTTTACCCCACTCTAATAGAAAGTTAGCTCCATGAGAGCAAGGCCTTACATTCCTGGGGCCTCAGTGCCAGGCCTGTAGTGGTTATTTGAAACGTTGTTGAAAAGCAGGTGTTATTAAATGGGTGTCTGGTTCTTTTCCATTGTTGCTCACAAGAAGTCTGATTATTCTTTACCTAAAAGCTGTTGAAATCATTTTGGTGTTCTATTATTAGATTTAGTCTTTGTTTCCTCAAGTCTTTAGTGAACACTTGCTATGTGATATGTAAGATGCTTTAGTTCCCACACTATGTTCAACCTGGAATACAAAAACCAATTTTGTTTGTTGATCTTATCATATGTTATACCCATATTGCATAGTCCTATGTTATTTAAAGCTAGCTTGCAAAGCTTGGTTCTTAAGTCTTTTGGCTGTTAATTTTTTCAGTCAACAGCCATCTGATGTACTATTGTAATCCCAGTCCCTAGGTTGCTTAGACCACACTCTTGTTCCTTGGGCATAGTTCCAGGTTGCAGTTTTACTCTTTGAGGCCACTTGAAACTCTGTTCAAATTGTTCTTCACTCTCTGCCCAGTAGCACTTTTGAATTCATTTCGTTTCTACATGGAAAGTGTCTAAGAGAGCTTTCTGTGCCCTTCTTTATCTAATCCTTTCTCTTTTCCTGCTTTTCAACTGTCAAGCTTTTCATTGCATCCTTTAGTGTCTGTGTTTCCATT
Source organism: Lontra canadensis (assembly GCF_010015895.1). NCBI lineage: Eukaryota > Metazoa > Chordata > Mammalia > Carnivora > Mustelidae > Lontra > Lontra canadensis. The sequence continues at coordinate 7,564,326 of NW_022631063.1, forward strand.
CTTCTGGCATTCCTTTCATCTGTTTTTTATCCTTCATATTTATGCTTCTAGATAGTTTAATTAAATTATCATCAGTCACACAAGTCAGGTTTAAAAAATTTTTAGTTCTAAAGCCTTTTAAAGTAGAAATGTTGTCTTGATTTTGCTTAGATTTTGTGTGTCACAGCTGAAAGAAGTTCTTTAATTCACATTTACCTTTATGAAGCAGGTGCTTGAGCCTGGTGCCTTAGACCACTTGGCCCTCCTAAATACAGCAATATTTACCTTTATTTTTATTATTTTTTAAAAGATTTATTTATTTATTAGAGAAGGCAAAACAGGGGAGGGGCAGAGAGTGAGGGAGAGAAGCAGATTCTGCACTGAGTGCAGAGCCTGATGTGGGACTTGATCTCATGACCCTGAGATCATGACCTGAGCCAAAATCAGGAGTTAGACGATTAGATGCCTGAGCCATCCAGGTAGGCACCCCATCATATTTACGTTTATTATTTTATTTTATTTATTATTTTTAGAAGATTTTATTTATTTGACAGAGAGAGACAACGAGAGAGGGAACATAAACGGGGAATGGGAGAGGGAGAAGCAAGCTTCCTACTGAGTAGGGAGCCTGATGTGGGGCTCGATCCCAGGACCCTGGGACTGTGACGTGAGCTGAAAGCAGATGCTTAATGACTGAGCCAACCAGGCACCCCTATATTTACCTTTAAATGAAGGTTTGGAGCTTAAGATATATTACTTCTTAACCTGTTTCATTGTATAATAGGTGTTGAAATGATATTTGGAAGGGGCACAGAAGCAATGAGGAGGCTGCTCAGACTGCATCTGTCTGCCTTGAGGACTGAGGAAATTTGTATCTCTGCACTGTACTCTATTGATCTAACATTTGGAATGTCTACCTTAGGGATGGATAGACTGAAGCAGTGTGTGAACACTCTGAATGCTTTATTTTTTGTGTTTGTATATATTTTTCTTAAGAAAGAGTTATATAACTCATTAGATTCTCGAAGAAGTCTATGCTCATTTGCTTTTGAGCACTTAAAGTTTTTTTTTGGGGGGGCGCCTCTATCCCCTGTATCCATCTCCCAGTTTCAACAATTAACAACTCATAATTCATCTTGGTATACTCCTGCCTCTTTCAGTTTACCCCACCAGATTATTTTGAAGCAAGTCCCATACATTAAAGCATTTCATTTGTATGTATTTATATAGCCCTATCTGAAAGGTAAGGCTTCATTTTTCAATGATAACCATATGCTGCTACCATTATACCTACACAAAATAATTCTTTAATATCATAAAATACCCATGAACTTTCTTACATAACCACAATGCCATTATTTCACCTAATAAAATTATCTAATGAACTATTACCCAGTTCATAATTAGATTTCCCTGGTTGTCTTAAAAAAAATACCTTTTTAAAGTTGGTTTGTTACAATCTGTTCATACTATGTTTATTGGGTCTGTCAAGCGTTTTTAAACCTAGAGTGGTCCTTCTGCCTCCTTTTTCCTCTTGTCACTGATGGTTGCAGAAATTGAGTCTGTTGCCCTATGTAATGGTCTACATTCATGATTTGTCTGTTTGCTTTTTTGTGGTGTGTTTAACTTTTTCCTTTACGTCCTATACTTATAAATGGAAGTGAGCTCTTGAGACTTGGTGTGAAATTCAGCATGTTTGGTAAGAACACTTCCTAAATGGTGCTGTGTGCTTCACAAACATCACAGTGATGGATTTTTTTTCTTTTAAACTTCTAGTTATACTAAGATTGATAAGGATGTGACTGTCTGATCTCAAGTAGAAAATTTCCCCATAAGCCTTTCTCTAAAGCCGTCACAAAGTGGTCATTTTCTAGTTGCTCATTATTTTATTTAAAAAAAATTCTGATGGGCTCTCTGGCACTTTAGGGGATTCTTTCTTTCTTTCTCTTTCTCTCTCTTAAAAGATTTTATTTATTTATTTTCAGAGAGAGAGCCGGAGAGCATAGGCAGGGGGAGTGGCTAAGGGAGAGGGAGAAGCAGGCTCCTCACAGAGCCGGGAGCTCGATGCTGGGCTCCATCCCAACACCCTGGGATCATGACTTGGGTTGAAGGCAGATGCTTAAAAAACTGAGTCCCTGAGGCATCCCTCATTTTTTATTTTAATAAAATTTGTTGCTTTGGTTATTAGGGAACTTGAGCATCTTTTCTTATGTTTATTGGCCATTCAGCAGCTTTTTTATGACTTGTTCATGGCTGATTTTTCTATTGATTTTTTTTTCTTTTTCTTATTTTCAAGTGTTCATTATCAGAGATATAATCTTTTATCTGTTTTGCCTCTTGTAAATATTTGTAATTGTCTTCTGTATAGAAGCTTGACTTATGTGGTCAATTTTTTTTTTAAAGATTTTATTTATTTATTTCACAGACAGAGATCACAAGTAGGCAGAGAGGCAGGCAGGCAGAGGGGGAAGCAGGCTCCCTGCCTAGCAGAGAGCCAGATGAGGGGCTTGATCCAAGGACCCTGGGATCATGTCTGGAGCTGAAGGCAGAGGCCTTAACCCACTGAGCCCCCCAGGCACTCTTTGTGGTCAATTTTTTATCTTACATTTATGGCTTTTGGTTTAAGGTTTTACTTAGTTATGCTTTCTATACTTTGAGGTAATGGAGGGGAAATAGTTTATTTTTTCTCGGTAACTCTTTTCACTTTTGCTGTGTATGGAGTATATTTTGTATATGGTATAAGATAAGAATAAAATTTACTTCCTGCATAAAAATCAGTTGTTCTAAAGCAGTTTATTGAAAGTCTTCTTCCGGGACACCTGGGTGGGTCAGTTGGTTGGACGACTGCCTTCGGCTCGGGTCATGATCCTGGGGTCCCGGGATCGAGTCCCACATCGGGCTCCCGGCTCCATGGGGAGTCTGCTTCTCCCTCTGACCTCCTCCTCGCTCATGCTCTCTCTCACTGTCTCTCTCTCAAATAAATAAATAAAATCTTAAAAAAAAAAAAAAGTCTTCTTCCTACCACATTGAATTGTATGCCATATTTATGATATTAAATTCACAAATTTACAGTCTATTTCTAGACTCCATTGTGATCTACTGATGATATTAATATTACCACAGATTTCTAAAAAAAATATTTATTTATGTATTTGACAGACAGAGATCACAAGTGTCGGGGGTGGGGGGGGAAGCAGGCTCCCCACTGAGCAGAGAGCCTGATGCAGGGCTCCATTGCAGGACCCTGAGAACATGACCTGAGCTGAAGCCAGAGGCTTAGCCCACTGAGCCACCTGGGCGCCCCCACAGATTTTTAATTATAATAGCTTTGTACTACATTTTAAGGTCTAAGTCGCTGTCAGTAATCATTTTTTTCCTGAGTTTTACTGATTTTTTTCCCACACATATGCTCTTCCATTGAAATTCAGAATTAGTTTGTGATTAGTCTCACTGTGCTTTAACTGTAATGGCATTAAGTGTGGTGGAACTGACTTTAAAAAAAATTAAATTGATTTTTCCATTTGAGAATGTAGTTCTCTATTCAGATCTTTTGTGTTTTTTTTTTTTAGCTAAGGTAGTTTCTGCACTATTCTTATTAGTTTGTTTCTGGGGATTTTATGTTTAGGGTGGTTATTTTGTATTGACACAAAATTTCCTATTTATGATTATTTGGATTGTGAATACAGAGAAGTTTGCTTCATTTTGTTCAAGTATACCAATCATACTTTAAAATAAGCCTAAATAAGATTAGAAGGAATATATATATACTTATGTGCACTATATAAACTTTTCAAATAAGCTTTAAGTATTTCTGTTCCTTACATATTCATTAATACACTGTTAGAAATAGTTAAGGAATAGAAAATGTGAATTTTTAAGGAATTGATCAATTTCTACTTAATGGTGTATATAAAGGATGGAAGTAATAAAGTAATATATGAAAGTTATAAATTACAGTTAAAAAAATACTAAATCCTATAATGAGATTTTCTTTTTGTATTCTAGCTGGCACCTAACTAGTATATGGTCTTTTATTAGGAGGAAATCCTCCTCAACCACATATTTTATTTAAAGACTGATTAAAACTATAATCTTTTACCTTAAGAATTGTAGAGGAATAATAAATCAGCTTTGATACTGGCCTGCATTCTGTTTGTGTATATTGTATATAGAGGTAACATGTTTCTGGCAGATCAGACATCACTATTAATTTTTTTTCTTTTTCATATTACAGGTTTTGCAAAAGGCATCAAATTAAATCAAGTTCAAATATTCCCTGTGTCCCCAAAGACTTATTGATGATGTCTGAATTTGTTCTTCCAAGATTTATTTTTTGTCTTATTCAGTACTTAAGAGAAGGCTATAATGAACCAGGTATGTTTAATCTACTTTTTGTTAGTACTCTTTTTAAGTTCCCAATTAACAGAGTTTAGCATTAATAACAAGGTGAATTTCTTCAGATATAATTTTTTTGTTTAACGTGTTTCATGAGATGACTATGAAATAGAGACTAAATAAAAACATACTTTAGTATACATCAATTATATAACCTCATAGATACCCTGTAGTGACACAGTTTGGGAGTTTCTGCTCCTGGGATCATAGATGCTTAGGATCAAACTTACTTGGCCTTTTGCAGGTGGGGAAATAATCATTTTATGGGGTTAAAGTGATTTTATTTATAATTATATTATGATAGAACAGAATTAAGAAGTCCTGGAAATGTGTGAATTTAACTTAGAATTTTAGAAGATAAATTACTATTTCACCATCTCTCTCTTTTGTTCTCTCTCTTTTTTTATAGATATCTCTATGTTTTTATTCTTCTCCATATATAATAACTTAGGAGAGAGTCAAATTGCTCACTCTCCATATTACAGGTAGAATGTATGGGAGTGAACATCATGGTATTACTGAAAAGAAAAAAGAAACATGCAAATTATAGATATTCTTGCCTTTTAAGATTAGTCCGATCTTAATTAATATACTTCAGTTAAATATTTTGGAATTAGATATTATCTGTTAAAGTTGTCAGTCGGACATTGTGAATTACAGATACTAGTTAGTGTGGTATAAGTCAAATTTATTAACTTTTTATGATCTTTTACTTTTCTGATGATACTTGTATTTTTATCATTTAAAGGACTGCATCTTGAATTACTTTTAGAGGTTTTAAATTATTTATTTACTATAAATAATCTTAAATGCAGTTTGAAATTATGACACACATATTTATCCATCCCCCATCGTTGAAGTGTGAAGAACCATAGAGCATCTTCATCATTTTTAAAGTACTATGTTATTCTCATTGTAAGCAAACACTTAAACTTCTTGTTTCTACATTTTAAGCAAAATACACAATTCCTTGTTAACAACCTTCACCCGTCTCAGAGTATATGTCTTAAAATACAGGAAGAAATATTATTTTGATTCAGGCCCAAACTACTCTGTCTTTGGAATGAAGGAACTAGAGATCAGCTGGGTTATTGGACTTGCTTTTGTGCTATTTCTCATATACTAGTTAATAGAGTGTTTGGAAATTTACATTTTTTATTATGTGTCCTATTTTAAAAAGGTAATGAGTAGAAATCATTTACTATGAGAACCTTAAAACTTACGATTATTTTGATCAGAGAGTAACTCATATAAAAGTATATTATGTTTATTTTTTTCTTTAGGGACTTCTAATAGTTGTTAATAGATAGACGACATAGGTACATAGCTTTGATAATTGTTTGTTACCATTATCTGAAAATGCAAAGGAATGAATGGAAGCACTTTTTTGTCTTGAGTGTCATGAACTTAGGGTCATGAAATTTTCCTTTCTATATTACCACTGATGCTCTACATTCATTTCTTCTTTCTGTGCAAGAAAAATTACTATATTACTTTGTGTAGAGATCACTTTAGAATTAAAGAACAGACTTGGAATAATTTAATCTGAGGTAATAGAAGCTCAGAGATTTTGTTGTTTGACAGATGCCTTGTGTTCCATTTCTCATTTCATCCTACAATCCTCAGATGAGTGTCAGAGTTCATCTAGAGCTCTTGCAAACAAAGAACAATTGTTAATTAAATGTTTGCCATGTTACTACATAAGTCACTGGGGAGGACACAGAGATGAGTAATATACAGTATTAGTTATCCACTGAGAAAGTTAAGGTTTTTTTGGTCTGGGTCCCAGGAAGAGTTATCTAGAATTTCATTCACAGATCATCTTTGAACTGGGTTGTGAATTCCTTGGATGTAGGAACTAGGTCTTATTTAGTTTTGGTTCCCAGTGCCTATCATGTAGTAGATGCTGAGTAAATGTTGAATGAAATTGATGTCCTCTTTCCTGGGAACACAGGCCCTCCATTAGCTCCCTTATATGCGTCCTTTTAGCTAATTATGTCTGAACTCTAAATCTCATTTTTCATTTCTTTAGGACCTCAGTTTCTCTGAAAATTCTTTTTTTCCCCCCTCTTAAATGTTCTTTTTCAGTTGCTATACAAGTTTCTTTTCTCTTTCTCCAGCTCTACTAGGCATATCTTTTCTGGTATTTAAAAACTATTTTAGTAAAAACATTTATGTTTATGAAAACAGTTATTTTTTAAATTTTAGTTGCTATGACCTCCGGCTAGCATGAGTCTGTATTTTTAGAATATGATAGAGGATGGGTTATTTGCTACACAGGTTTAAATTTAGTGCTGACATAATTTTGTTCTAATATTCTTATACTACTCTCAAAATTATTTGGTTTCTGTCTTATTTTAGGAAGTGATCTTAACTTTTTCTTAAACACAGTCTAGTTTTGAAATGTTATGTTTACATTTCTATATCCGGAAAATATAACACCCTCAAATTGAATGCTTTTTAACTAGACTAAGTACTTAATACCTTATGAAGTCATCTCTTTTCTCCATCTACTTTTTCTCAGAGGATTGAATTCCTCAGTGAGTCTGCCTTAGGCTGGTGCTGGGTGAATAACTACCTCCTCCTCCTCCTCTTTTTTTTTTTTTTTTCCTTAAGTATTTTATGTATTTGAGAGAGAGTAAGTGAGTGAGAGAGCATGAGAAGGGTGAGGTGGAGGGGCAGGGGTAGAGGGAGAAGCAGACTCCCTGCTGAGCAGGGAGCCTGACGTGGGCCTTGATCCGAGGACCCTGGGATCATGACCTGAGGCCAAGGCAGATGCTTAAGTGACGGAGCCACCCAGGTGCCCCAATGATAACTACCTTCTAAACAGAGTTCTTATATTAATTTTTTGATTATAAAATACTGTTATCCAAGTTACTATAATTTTAAAAGAATAAAATATGGTTATTTTTAGCAGAATATTTTAAAGGAAGTTAATTATATTATATGCTTTTTCAGCAGCTGATGTACCCTCAGAAAAAGACCTTAACAAAGTCCTTCAGCTTTTGGAACCTCAAATTTCCTTTTTAGAAGATCTAACTAAAATGGGAGGCGCCATGCGGTCTGTTCTTACTCAGGTTTTGACAAACCAACAAAACTACAAAGATCTGACTTCTGGTAAGTAAAACATCAGCATAGAAGAAAGTTAAAATTTTCTTATGTCACTGTAATCATAAGAAATTGTGTATTTTCAAAACTTAAGTGTAAAACGTAGATTTTTTTTTTCATAGAATGCTAAAGGTGGAAGTTATTAAAAGTACTTTTTATTTTATGGATGAAGAAACTGAGTCCCAGAAAAATTAAATGACCAGTTCAAGGCCTCAGAAGTAACTTATTTTGGAATTAGCACTAGAATCCAGGTCTCCTCTAAGTTTTGGTGTGACATATTCATAATTTTATTCCACATCCCCTTCCCCAAACAGTAACAAAAACTACTTCTGTGTCTTTATTTTTGTTATTCTGTATTTTTGGGTTGTGTATGGCATAGGATTTTATAATAATGTAGAATTTAAGTTACAAAACTTGGAATTGTTGAGTATGTTTGTATATGATATACTGTTATATAAAATGCTTTAGTTTAAAACTCTTCAGGTTAGCTCAGCTTTATAGTACAACAAATACTTTAAATAGCATTATTTTTGCTGGTTCCTGAACAACATATTTTGAAAATTGAAGTTTGTGTTTTCTTTAGAGTGGTGAAATTTTCATGTGAATTGTGAACCGTATGTTATTCAAAGATAGTCTTATCTGACATCTATTTTTTTCAGCAGATACTTATTAAACACCTACTATGTACTTGGTTTGGGGTTAGGTACTAGAATTTGGGGTATGGAATGCAAGTAGTAAAGCAGGTAATCCTGTCCCTGCCTTTATAAAGCTTAAAGTCTAGTGAGTGAGATGGCATTAATACAACTCCCAAACCAAAAAAATTGTGTAATTTATAAACATGTAGTAAATGATATGAAAGGGTAGGGCAAGTGTTTGTAAAAGGGAGACTTGATTTCACTGATGGGGAAGATGGGGGAAAGTTTCACTGAGGAAGTGATATTTAAAGTAAAACCTAATAGTTGAGAGAAAGTCATTTAGCTAGAGGGTGAGGGAAATTAGGTGGTAATGGGATGGGGTTGTATTCAAGGTAGAGGACATCTGCTTTTGACTGTTGGGCTAGCCTGTCTGTCATAAACAACATAAAATTGGAACAGTGTGAAGCAGCTGTTATTAGGCTTTGGACAGAAGGCAACTCAAGACTGTAAATCTTTGAGAGAAAAGAAAAGCATGAGATGAACCCCATGATTGCTATGAATCTCTGTCTAGGGATACCTTCCTGACTGCCGAGCAGTGAGCTGGCATTGAAGCAGTGTGGAGGCCCACCTGAGCTAGGGAGATAGAGATCACAGTTTAGGACATCTGAAACAGTTGGAAACTGGCATCTCTGGGGTACAATACCAAGAGGTAGTGGGGCAGGTGATGGGGGACCCCTGAAAATGCTTTCAGAGGTCTGAGGTTCTGAGGTGCACATGTACAAGATGAGACTGCCTCAGGCTTATTAGAGAGTGACTGCTGTAGGGTTAAGAGCAGAGCAGAGATAGAAGCGGTAAAGCAGTTTCAAAGACATTGGAGTGTCAGCCCAACCAGACTGGAGAGAACTTGTTAATACCACAGGCATCTAGTTGAGACACAGTTTAGAGATTATTCCTGTCAATTTAGAGGGCCTTTTGAGAACCTTAGGCTTTCTACAGACCTGCCCTTATTTTATTTATTTATTTTTATTTATTTTTATTTTTAGAGCATGGGAGATAGAGAATAAGGCAGGGGGAAGGGCAGAGGGAGAGAGAGAGAGACGGAATCCCAAGCAGACTCCATGCCCAGTGTGGAGCCCGACATGGGGCTCACTCCCACACCCTGAGATCATGACCTGAGCTGAAATCAGGAGGGGATGCCTAACCAACTGAGCCACCCAGGCGCCCCTACAGACATACTCTTTATAAACCTTCACTAAACCTTTGTGAGTTTTTTGGTGATCAGGCGATATTGATTGAATGGTCTTCTAGAATTAAAATTAGTACTCTTCAAAGGAAGATAATAGAATCCAGAATCTTCTATAACGTGTCATTAGAATGTCCAGCATACAATACAAACTACTAAACATGCAGGAAAATAAGAAATTATGCCTTATAACAAAGAAATAGGGCTGTGAATAGAAATTGACATTGAAATGGACCAGATGTTGGATTTAGCAGATAAAGACATTAAGGCAACTATTATAGGGGCACCTCAGTTGGTTAAACGTCTGACTCTTGATTTTTGGCTCAGGTCACAATCTCAGCGTTGTAAAATTGAGCTCCATGTGGGGCTCCGTGCTGGGCATGGAGCCTGCTTAAGATTCTCTTTCTCTCTCTCCCTCTGTCCACCCCCTACTCTCTCCCTCTCTTAAAAAAATAAAAAAATTTTGAGAAGCAGCTATTATAAATATGTTCAAGAAATTAAAGGAAGATCTGTTCAAATAATTAAAAGTAAATATGATGTTAATGAGTAAAGAGATAAAGAATCTTAGCAAAGAGGGGTGCCTGCGTGGCTCAGTGGGTTAAGCCTCTGCCTTCAGCTCAGGTCATGATCTCAGGGTCCTGGGATCAAGCCCCAAATCAGGCTCTCTGCTCAGCAGGTAGTCTGTTTCCCCCTCTCTCTCTGCCTTCTGCTTTGCCTACTTGTGATCTCTCTCTCTGTGTCAAATAAATAAATAAAATCTTCAAAAAAAAATCTTAGCAAAGAAATAAAAACAATAAAAAATATAAATAAATAAAATAAAAAAATAAAGAAATTCTAGAACTGAAAGTTAGCATTGAGTGCAGTAATTAAATTGAAAAAAATTTACTGGATGGGCTTCGCAGCAGATTGGAGAGGGTAGAAGAAAGACTTAATGAATTTGAAGACAGATTAATAGATTATTCAGTCTGGGGGCACCTGTGTGGCTCAGTTGATTAAGTGTCTGCCTTCAGCTCAGGTCATGATCCCAGAGTCCTGGGTTTGAGCCCTGCATTAGGAGAGGTCCCTGCTCAGCGGGAAGTGTGCTTCTCCTGCTGCCCTTTACCCTGCTTGTGCTCTCTCTCTCTCTCTCTGAAATAAGGAAAATCTTTAAAAAAATAGATTATTCAGTCTCGAGAACAGAGAGAAAATGCAACAGAGTCTTAGGGACCCGTTAGAATCAGATGATTTAAAGTGCCTGTAATTGGAATCCCAGGAGGACATGAGAGTATGAATGTGGCAGAAAAGAAACATTTGAAAAAATCATGACTAAAATTCCCCAAATTGGATGAAAAACATTGACTTATAGATACAGGATGCTTAATGAGCCCCAAGCGGGATAAATATAAAGAATATCAGTCATACCTAGACACTTACTAGATTCTATGTTGAAATAGTTATGGGTGAGAATGAGCTTACTTTTTAAAAAAGGGACTAAAAAATGGTGTAGTGTTGAAATGAAATGAATGTAGAGAGAGAGTGGCACAAATAAGGTTACCACATTAGGGCTAGATCCAGGGCAGTCATGAACCATGTGATATTTTATATCTTATCCTGAGTGTATTGGGAAGTCATGGAAATATTTTAAGAGTGACATGATCAGATATGTGTTTTAAAAAGATGACTTGTGATTTTGCCAAAAATAGATTGGAAAGGGCAGAAATAGAAAAACTCAACTGCAGCTTAGGATAAAGATGATGGTGGTTTGTATTTCAATTTTGGTGAAAGCTGGAGAAAGATCAAGTTATAGCTGGTGCTCTGTTATTTCTTCAAACCTTATTTAGGAACTCAACTGTTGTGGAAGAAAGCAGCAAGTTCTTAATCATTGTAAGAATGTATACCTTAGGAATGATTTATGGTAATTGTCTTATTTCTACAATTCCTTTATAATTATTTCTTGAAGTAAACAACACAACAGAAATCCTTGGCTGACTTTTAGTGATGGAAATCACATTAAATTTTGGTTTAGAAGTTTAAAATTTATAGGCTACTGTACTTGTAATTGCTGCTTGTTTATTCACTGGCTAGCCATATTTTTAAGCTTCTGTTTCTTTACCCCCCCCTTTTAAAGATTTTATTTATGTGAGAGAGAGAGAGAGAGCGAGAAAGAGCATGAGCAGGGGAAGGGGGAGGGGCAGAAGGAGAAGCAGGCTACCTGCTATCAGGGAGCCCATACAGGGCTTGATCCCAGGACTGTGGGATCATGACCTGAGCCGAAGGGAGATGCTTAACTGACTGAGCCACCGAGGTGCCCCTCCATTTCTTTACTTTTTAAAAATGTTAATTACAGGGGTGCCTGGGTGGCTCAGTTAGTTAAGTGTCTGACTCTTGATTTTGGCCCAGGTTATGATCTCAGGGTCATGAGATTGAGCCCTGTGTTGGGTTCTGTGCTGGGTTTGGAGCCTGGTTAAGATTCTTTCCTTCCCTCTGCCCCTACCCCTCCTCTAAAAAAAAAATGGTTATTATACATTCATTTTTCTCAGCCTTGTTGTGAGGGTTAATGAAATATATTTTGTCATTTAAAAAGTATTATAAATTTCATCTATCATGATTGAGATAAATACATAGCTTTTATTATTCAGGAGATATTTAGTAATTTCTTATATAGGATGCATAGAAGGTCTTTATTCTTTATAAACCATGTGTAATTTTTTTTTTAAACTAAGTGTAACTGTTTTTGGTATTGGACATGAAGGATGGATATATTCCTGACTGTTTAATGAGCGCTAGGGTGTTGTTGTTTTTTTTTTTTTTTTAAACCAGCGCAGAAAGACATATTTAAAAAACAAACTGTTCTATTGCAATTATTAGGCTAGCAAAGGGAGGAAATACAGAAAAGCTCAACAAATATTAAAGAAGTTCACTTATAAATTTTTATAATTGGAGAGCTTGAGATTTTAATTTAAGATACATAATTTGCCTAGGAAGTATCAGATGCCATGGTAATTTGGCTTTCAGACAGAATAATTTTTTACTTTTAGAGAATTCTCAAAATAAATAGTAAAACTTCTTTTACTATCATCCTATTCTTTTTTTTTTAGGATTTTTTTTTTAAAGATTTTTATTTATTTATTTGACAGAGAGAGATCACAAGCAGGCAGAGAGGCAGGCAGAGAGAGAGAGAGGAGGAAGCAGGCTCCCCGCTGAGCAGGGAGCCCGACGCGGGGCTCGACCCCAGGACCCTGGAATCATGACCCGAGCTGAAGGCAGAGGCTTTAACCCACTGAGCCACCCAGGCGCCCCTTTTTTAAAGATTTTATGTATTTATTTGACAGAGATCACAAGTAGGCAGAGAGGCAGGCAGAGAGAGAAGAAGGGAAGCAATCTCCCCGCTGAGCAGAGAGCCCGATGCAGGGCTCGATTCCAGGATCCTGGGATCATGACCTGAGCCGAAGGCAGAGGCTTTAACCCACTGAGCCATCCAGGTGCCCCTATTCTCTATAAATATGTTAAAAAAATACAAAAATTGGCAACAATTAATAAACTGCTATGTTAAAGTGAAAGTTCTAGGATTATGTAATTCTAGACCTAAGCTTTTCAATATTTTTTTTAGAACAAGTTTTTACTGCTATTTCTGTAGAAATTATATTTAATTCTTTAAATATGATGGACAGTTTGACAAAGTGGGAATTAGGAGTAATCTCAGTTATAATATTTGAAAATTCCACTCAGGCATTATTTTATCCAGGAAGCTTTTCCTAAGCATTTTGCTTTGGATCTAGCTGCACAGTATTATGAGATCAGATTGTCAAACCACATGATGGAAGTCTGCTATACACTTGTCACTTACCATACTATTTACCTTTTTCTACCATGATTTTTCAAGTTTCTTGAAGGCAGGAAATAATATACCCTTGTTAATCTTTGTACCTCCTATGACTTGCAGGTAATCTCTGGCATATTTTAGATATTCAGTTACGTAGTAGATTTTATTATTCATTATAAACATGCTCTGCAATATTGTGTGAAGCTGTTTTATATTCATTCTAGGGTTCTCCTGCCATTACAATATTTAGCTATTTTATATATGTTATGTATTAATTGCTGAGATTGCTTTATTTATATTTTGAATAGAATATTTTTTCTGATTTTAAGTTTGTTTTAAATATTAGGTCTTGGAGAAAACGCTTGTGCAAAGAAAAGTCATGAAAAGTACCTTATAGCTTTGAAGAGCTCTGGACTTACATATCCTGAGGATAAGCTTGTATATGGTATACAGGAGCCATCAGCTGGCACTAGTACTCTGGCAGTTCAAGGTTTGTCTGTTTAATTGGAACAGTGATAACTTTTCTGTATTGAAACAAAAAGGCCCTCAAACTTGACTAATTATTAGAGAAATTTAAATATGTCATTCTCTTTAAGGAAAGTAGTAAAAAATGTAGAAGCAAGAAAGAATATATTGGCATTTTTCTTAAGTGGAATTTGGTTAGCTTATTAAGGTTCTGTTTCTAACTCATGAAAAGCATTGCTATTAAACAATAGCTCAAAACTTTTGTATCTCAATATTTTAATAAACCATGGTTTAAAACTAAGAAGAAAGAGATCCTTCTGAAACACCATTTATGATGATTAAATCTGGATATTCACTAGAGATTTTCTTTGAAGTATAAATCTGTTAGACCCGAATTTATTAAAGATAAATGTTGAACCTCTATCAAGATATCTATTAGAATGAGTTGTCTTAAGGTAATAAAACTTGGCTTTTTGTTTATGTCTCAAAATAATTTTAAAGTAACGCAATATGTAACAATTATGAAGGAAACTTTTTCTTCTCCAAAGGTTTTGCAGGTGCAACAGGAACATTGGGACAACTAGATTCTTCAGATGAGGTGAGATTTAAAACTTATTGAATATAGAATTTAAAGTTATAGAACTATACAGAATTGTGGATATTATCTAGCTTAAATTCCTCATTTTGTAGACACAGAAGCCTAGAGTGGAATAAGTTAGCCAAGATTATATTATTAGATTTTTACTTCTTTATAATTTATCTCTTTCTTCACAGTTTAGAAATGGGAGATAGAGATAGAGATCTTTCCTTAGGCAGATATCCCTAAATTGATCCAAACTGTAAAATATATAAGGAAATTGTTTTAAGAAATTTAGCTAAGTCTGCAACAAGGTATTAAAAGAATATAAAAGGTAACTGCTTTTCCAATTTCATAAGTTACACCTTATATGTTATATCTTATTTAAAAAAGTAGTGTACTCGGAAATAGATTGTCAGTTTGAAATTTAACTTTTATAGTATTTATTAGCCAAATAATAGTGTTTATTAAATATTTCTGATAAATCCTTTATAGCATTCCTATATTTTATTAGCATACAATTTATAAGGGAGGATTTTTTTTTTTTTTTTTACATCTGTGTATAATCTTGATGCTTATGAAGTGTAGATTTCTTTTTTTGGTCAAATTTAATGATTAAAAATTTAAAAAACCAAATTGTATTATATTTAAATATACTTTTTTAATGTAACTTTTTCTTTGAAAACCATTTTAATTTGATACTATCACATGAAGTAAGCAAGATATCCTCTTTTGGAAAATATGATTTTTGTTATTGATGTCTCATAATTGATTTAATGCCTTATCATTTAAACTTCCTAGTAGTATTTTTCCCCCTCTAAAAAGGCTCCCACAAAATGCAACATTTTCTGGAGTCTCTTATTGGACACACAGTTTTAAAGAGGTTTCAACAAATTGGAGAGGAAGTTTCATATGCTGTTTACAAGTTTGACTCTGGAATTAGAGTGCCTGGGTTTGAAATTGGCTCCTGTACCAATTAGTAGTGTGAATTTGGGCAAGTGTCTTAACTTCTCCATGCCTAAATTTCCTCTTCTGCAAAATGGAAGTAATAAAAATATTATTGCCTGGGGTTATTGTGAGGATTGAATGAGTTCATATATGAAAGCGCTTAGAGCTTAGTGCCTGGCATATTGTAAGCACTAAATATGTGTCTGTAAAATAAAGTAAAATCTTTTAAAAAATTTAATTTTTAAAAATCATTTTAAAATACTGTAAATGGTTAGCTAAAACTTTTGCTTTTTTTTTATTTTTTATTTTGACAGACAGAGATCACAAGTAGGCAGAGAGGCAGGCAGAGAGAGAGGAAGGGAAGTAGGCTCCCCACTGAGCAGAGAGCCTGATGCGGGGCTCCATCCCAGGATCCTGGGATCATGACCTGAGCGGAAGGCAGAGGCTTTAGCCCACTGAGCCACCCAGGCACCCAACTTTTGCTTTTTTTAACTTCAAAGAGTTACAAACAATTTTGCTATAATGACAAATGGGAAAAAAATTACTGGTAGTTAAAACAGACTTCCAAAAAAATCAAATAGACTTTAAAAAATACATATAAACATTACTCATTTGAACTAAAATAGTATTAATTCCATTTTGAAGCTAGGGGAGGGGAGTGATGGAGGTAAGAATACTAATTCTTCAAATGTCAAAGAAAGAAGAGATAAGAAGGGTTTAGATAATAAGCATGTAGTTTTGCTTTATTTTTTAAAGATTTATTTATTTTAGAGTGCACGTGTGTGAATTGGGGGGGGTGGGGAAGGGCAGAGTATCCTCAAGCAGACTCCCCACTGAAGGTGAAGCCTAATATGGGGCTTTGATCCCAGGACCCTGAGATCATGAGTTGAGCCGAAATCAAGAGCTGCACACTTAACCGGTCAACTGAGCCACCCGGGTGCCCCTAGACATTTTTTTAAAAGAAGATTTTACTTAATATATTTTGAGAGAGAAAGAGTGGGAGATAGAACAGGGGAGGGGCAGAAGGGAGAGAGAGAGAGTCTTAAGCAGACTCCACACCAACCACTGAGCCTGACTTGGAACTTGAGCTCACAACTGTGACATCATGACCTGAGCTAAATCAAGAGTCGAATGCTTAACTGACTTGAGTCACCCGGGCACCGCTAGACATGTGGTTTTTAGTAACTTATTCTGCTTTATTATTTCTTTTTTTTAAGAGAGAGAGAGCAAGTGAGCTGAGGGGATGTGGGCAGAGGGAGAGGGAGAAAGAATCCTACTCAGGCCTCACACCCAGTGCAGAGCCCAATGCAGGACTTGATCTCATGATGCCGAGATCATGACCTGAGCCAAAGTCAAGAGTGGGTGGCTTTACTGACTGAGCCATCTAGGCACCTCTATTCTGCTTTCTTTAAGGGCTTTTTGTGGAGAAGCAGAATGGCCTGTCGAGAAGATGAGATCTGGGAAGACTTAGAAATTGTATATAAGTTGGTACATGAGCACATTTTTGTTTAAAGCCAGCCGACAGGAAAGGAGCCTGTATCTATCATCAGTAGTAACTGTAGAAAATTATTTCATAATGAAATGGTTTAGCGATGTTACAGGACATTTTTTAAGATAATCTAAACATCTAGATATGATCTAGAACAATAAAAGTCTATAGTTAATGTTTGTTTATATGGTAGGTTAGAACCTTCATACTGTTTTAGCATACCTGGCATTATGGATCTAATAAGAATTCTACTTTATTTTCATGAATTGAACTGATTTCTGGGCATATAGAAAGCTGATATTCAACATAGATACTTTTTTCTCTGTCTAGGAAAGAACTAACAGTCATTTTTGTCTTGGCCTAAACTCTCTGAATTCCCTTTTAAGTTGCCATGGATTTTATGGTAGGGTGCCAGAAGGAAATCCTTTTTTTTTTTTTTTTAAAGAAAATGATATTTATTTATTTATTTATTTAGAGTGTGAGCTGGGGGGAGGGGACAGAGGGAGTGGGAGAGAGAATCTCAAGCAGACTTCATGCTGAGTGCAGAGCCTGATGTGGGTTCGATCTTATGACCCTGAGGTCATGACCTGAGCCAGAACTAAGAGTTGGACACTCAACTGACTGAACCACTCAAGCATTCCTAGCTGGAAATCCTTTTGTGTTTGTTGGAGAGAGAAGTAATTTCTGGATGGATATCAGAGGATTTGAAATATGGCTTTTCTTTCTTTATTACCATTGCTTCTAATCTGTCTTTATATCTTTTCTTCTGTCTGTTCATTCCCCTGGGATTCTTTGTTTCAGCAACTTTTGTGTATAATGTTTTATATAATAATTTGTTCCTTAATTATGATTATGCCTCAGTGTGACTATCATCTTAAAAACTGGATGGTGACAAGTTCAAAATATTCATTTCATCTATCCTCAAAATACATCATTTTTTGAGAGCAGCAGAGAATTATTGTTAGAACATGTGATATATATTTAACTTATATATTTAAAAGTAGTTTAGGCTCTGATTTTTAAATCATATTTTATAATTAAAATTTTAATTTATTTAAAAGTACTTTTTATAGTTTATATATTTATTATATTTTCTAGTTGGGATAAAAATGGGGTCATTTGGGCATTTGAAAACTTGAGAATTTGAAGTAGAGTTGTTTAGCTAGAAGTGGATTGAAGAGATAGCTATTTTATTTTTTTAAGATTTTACTTATTTGAGAGAGACAGAGCAAGAGAGAGTGAGAGAGAAAGAGAGAGATCATGAGTTGGAGGGGGCGGAGGAAAAGGGAGAAGCAGGCTCCTCACTGAGCTCGGGGCTCAACATATGGCTTGACATGGGGCTTGCTCCCAGGGCACCTGAGGTGAAGGCAGATGCTTAACTGACTGAACCACCCAAGTACCCCTACTTTAGATTTTCTTTAAGAGAAGCTTGAGCTTTAAAGTTGGGCAGACCTCAATTTGAATTTTGTCTCATAATATCACTTTGTTTTTTGCCAATCATTTAACTTCTGAACATCCATTTTCTCTTGGAAAAGTGATGAGAATTCTGTTAGGATTAAATCCAATAACATAAAGTACCTATCATAGATAAGACACAGATTAGACTCTAGATAAATGTTTTTGTCCTAGTACTTTATGTGAGGAGTGATTCAAGTATTTGAATTTTTAGCTATTGTGGGTCATATTATACACATTTCTACTCATCTTTCCAGAGGAAATAATTTACTAAAACATGTTTTAAAACAATGAAGTTGATTAAAAAAAAAATTTTATTTATTTATTTGACAGAGATCACAAGTAGGCAGAGAGGCAGGCAGAGAGAGGAGGAAGCAGGCTCCCTGCTGAGCAGAGAGCCTGATGCGGGGCTCATTCTCCATCCCAGGACCCTGGATCATGACCTGAGCCAAAGGCAGAGGCTTTAATCCACTGAGTCACTAGGCGCCCCAGTGAAGTTCATTTTTAAAAATTTAATTGAAATATTACCTAAGTAATGCACAAATAGATTGTAGTTGTTTTGCCAAACAGTTCAGATTAAATAAAAGTCCCCTCTCTACCCTTCCTAATGCCAGCTCTTCTTTGGGTAACTACAGTTAATAGTTTGGATGTCTTTGACAGATCCTCTTCTATGGAGTTTAATAACTGTGTTTATAGAAATGCATTGTGTGTGTGTGTGTTTGTGAATAAATAAAAAATATTATGCCGGTTTGTGTCCTTTCATTTACTCCATAATGTACTGTGCATATTCATCTTTGTCAGTATTCTTTTCTTTCCTTTTTCTATATAGTATTCTGAAATATGAATTAAACTACAGCTTATCCAATCATGTCCTTAATTTGCATTTTTTTATGACAAGATACAGTGCTTACATTTCTTTTCGTGCAGGTGTGCAAATAGTTCTCTAAGATGTGGAATTGCTAGGTCACAAAGTATGCATATCTTAAATTTTAATAGATTCATTTCTTCCTGATTATAAAATAACACACATATTTAAAATGAAAAGTATGGAAAAGTATAAAAATAAGACCATTACCTATGGCCAGTCCTAAAGGGTTTTTAGTGATAAAGGGAGGAAATTTTCTATTTTAAGATTGTGATCATTTTGTGTGTGTGTGTGTGTTTTTTTTTTTTTTTTTAAGATTTTTATTTATTTGGGATGCCTAGGTGGTTCAGTCGATTAAGCGGCTGCCTTTGGCTCAGGTCATGATCCAAGCATCCTGGGATCGAGTCCCACATCAGGCCCCTTGCTCCGCAAGGAGCCTGCTTCTCCCTCTGCCTCTGCCTGCCACTCTGTCTGCCTGTACTCTCTCTATCTCTCTGACAAATAAATAAATAAAATCTTAAAAAAAAGATTTTTATTTAAAAATTCTTTAAAAATTCTTTAAAAAAAGATTTTTATTTATTTGTCAGAGCACACATGTAAGGGAACGGCAGGCAGAGGAAGAAGCAGGCTCCCTGCTGAGCAAGGAGCCTGATGCAGGACTCGATATGATCATAATTTTTTATACAAACATATATTCATTAATGTTTTATTGATGTGTGTACCACAAGGTCGTTGCCTCTTTTTTTTTTTAAGATTTTACTTATTTATTTGAGATAGCGCTTGCACTGGCACAGGCCAGGGGTGGTGGGCAGAGGGAAAGAGGGTGAGGGAGAGGCAGGCTCTCCACTGAGCAGGGACCCTGACTGTGGGGTCAATCCCAGGACCTTGGGATCATGACCTGAGCCGAAGGCAGATGCCTAATGGACCGAGCCATCTAGATACCTTTGCTTTTTGGTTCTGAACACATTTTCAAATCTTGAGTTAGTAATAGAAGAATCATATAATACAACAAAAACAAAAATGAGAATCAGGAGGAAGCAATTTGAAGGTTATAAAAATTACTAATGCTAGAGCAAAAAGAGACCTTAAAGTTCATTTTGCCTAACTTATAGATGAAGAAGCTGAATTCCATGGAAATAACAGGTTCGCTCAAGCTAGTGAATTTCATTTACTAGTTTTTGGTAGAGTTGGAAGTGGATACTATCAAGTCTCCTATCTAGTTGTCTTCTATCTAGTTGGTTTAAAGTTCTTTCTGTGAAGTGGATAAACGATTCTTTTATTACTATTGCAGTACAACACATTTGTCCTAAACTTTGTGGACTAAAATTACCCCTTTTTTTTTACTCTTACAATTTTATGACTCAGGAATTTGGGACCCGCAGCTGGGCATTTCTCATTAGGGTTCCCTCATGAAGTTCTAGTTAGTTGTTGGCTGCCACTGCAGTCCTCTAAGTCTCAGCTGAAGTGGAGATTTAAGGTGGCTTACCGACAGGACTGGTTGTTGATTGCTTACAGTCTGCAAGGAGCTCAGCTGGCTTTTGACCAGAGTGCCTACAGGTGGCTTCTCCAGAGTGGAGGTCTCAAGTTGTTACATATTTACTGGCTTCTCCCAGATTTGAGCTGCTGGAGAGCAGAAGCTGGACAGCCTTTTCTGAGCTAGCCTTGGAAGTTACATAGTGTCACTAACAAACTGCATTTTATTAGTTGGCAGTTGTCAAGGTGGGCCCAGAGTCAGTAGGAGGGGACACAGATCCCACCTCTAGAAGGAGGAGTGTCAAAGAATTTGTAAACATGTTTCAAAACTTCTAAGATACGACTTTGCCATTGTTTTTCCTGAATTCACTTGCTATCCAAAATAATGACTAGTGATTATAGCTAACATACCAACAATTGATTAGAGATTTTTCATCTACTCAGTGCTTTTTTGTTGTTGTTGGGAAAACTGTCACATGACAGTGAAATAATGCTGTAAGCAGAAATGGCTGTTGTAGGGTTTTAATTAAAATTATAGAGTTTTCTTTAAGTGTGGTAGTTACTATTGTAGATCAAGAAAATGGAAGTTTACATTTAAGATTGTAAGATATATATTTTTAAAGTTGATCTTTACCTTTGTGAACTCCTTTTAACTCTGCAAAGGAGAAAGCTGATGCAGGAATAAGATGAAAATAGTATGACAGAAGAGTACCCAGATACACATGTTCCTGAACAAATAACCTATTTATGCCATTTAAAATTCATAAGGCTTTTAAAGCTATCTTGATTTTTTTTCTGCAACTATAGGCACAAATGGAATGTTTGCTTTTTAGTATTTATATTTGAAATTTAATGAAGACCTGGATATGGTTAAAGCTTAGAGTTTCTATACCCTTACCCTACAGGGCCACGGGATTATTGAGCAGACTCTTTTCATGATTTCATTCTTGTAATTTAACATTGATAGAAAAAAACAGGACGAGAAGCGGGCAATGACATCTTCATTACTACTGTAGAGAAATGATTGTAACAATTTAAAAATGTAAGAATTTAGAATTGGAGAGACCCTAGAGGTAATCTGCTCTTATCCCTTTGTTTTAAAAATGAACAGATTTGAAACTATTAACAGCAGCAAGATTTCTATTTGTAAAGAGTTTTATTGAATGAGGATACATATTGCAGTCTACTTAATTTTATTCATACGAGTTGTGTCAGAAATTTGTCCCTGCTGTCCCTAGAACATTATGTACTCAGCAGGGCTATTTATACACATGACATTCTTCATACTACTACTTCTTATTCTTTTTTTGTATAGCTCATATGAAATAGGAGTAGAAAATGTTGTTTGTGTTATATGGAACTGAAGAGAAAATAAGCACATTTGACTTTATAAAGTATTTTTAAATTTACATTTATATTTTTTGTTTAGATTTATTTTAACCATCAGATAATTCAGTTCAAAAGAAGATTATAGTATCATATGTACATAGGTCTAATTAGAATTTGTCAGAGAAAATAGGATCTTTTAAATCAAGATAATTTTTTAAGATTATATTCACTGTTGCCATTATCATATGTGTGCAATGACCAGATCATTAATTTCTGTGACATTGATGTACTTAGCTATTAGTACAGATGAAGGCATTTAAGACACTTTTCCCTCTGTGAAACTGTAAAATTATGAATGTCCATTGTGCAAAAATTAAAAAGGTAGAAAAAAGCATAAAAAGAAAACATGGTAAATATTTTCAGCTGTACCATCCAGAGATAACCATGATTTATTAATTTTGCTTGTTTACTTCTAGTCTTTTTTTTTTCTTCTTGCATACTTTTAGGTAATTGAGAAATACTTGAAGTAAGTTACTATGTAAATATGCTTTCAATACTCTTGCCTTTATTCAAGACAGAATCCAGATGAGCAGTTAAAACTAATTTGTCAAAATGTGGCAAAAGCAGGATTATTGAAATTGAAAGACAGAGTTGCTTTTCATAAATTAATAGGTAAAAGAAAAAAAATAGTATTATTTAGTTTTATTTTGGAGGTAGAAGGTTTAATCTAATCATAAATTACATTAATGGTTATGAGGTAGAGAATCATAGAAACTTTAGGCAGGAGCTTAGAAATGTCTAGTGAATTGCTTTTCCAGTGCAGGAATTGATTTTACAACATTCCTGACAGTTGGTAAGCCTTTTCATAAATACTTGCAATGATAGGGAGTTTACTTAGTTTCTGAGGCAACTTGTTCTTTTGTTTGATAGCTCTAATTATTATAAGGATGTTCTTCTCAATACTGTGCTAAATACTGTAATTTTCACACATTCTTATTTTTTTCCTTTAGAAGTATTTTTATTTTTATTTATTTATTTATTTTTAAGATTTTATTTATTTATTTGACAGACAGAGATCACAAGTAGGCAGAGAGGCAGGCAGAGACAGAGGAGGAAGCAGTCTCCCTGCTGAGCAGAGAGCCCGATGCGGGGCTTGATCCCAGGACCCTGGGATCATGACCTGAGCCGAAGGCAGAGGCTTTAACCCACTGAGCCACCCAGGCGCCCCTATTTTTATTTTTTTAAAGATTTATTTACTTACTTGAGAGAGCAGGCGAGCTGGAGTGCACATGTATGCCATTGGGAGCACAGCAGGGAGGGGCAGAGGAGAGGGAAAAGCAGACTCCCTGCTGGGCAGGGAGCCCTATGCAGGGTTGATCTCAGGACCCTGAGATTGTGACCTACGCCAAAGGCAGATGCTTAACTGACTGAGCCACCCAGTTGTCCCTGAAAAGTTTTTGTTTTTACTTCCATAAGACACCTCCTTAAATCTTTAGCTTTAGTGATTTAATATTTTCTGCTGTACATGCCTTTTTCATCTATTCACTCCCTTTTCATTGTGTGATTTGATTCAATAGACAGGCATGGGCTCTCTTTCGATAAGCATACTGTTAGTTAAAGTCCATTTTTTTTTTTTAATAGGCCTTTTAGCGTTTATGCTAGATGTTGGCAGGAACCCCGTGGTCAAAAATGAAATGCCTAGGTTTTGACCCTCCCATCCCTCCAACACTGAACAGTTGACAAGCTAGAGGTCCCTCTCTGCTTTGTACTTGTAAAGTTGATTTAAAGTAAACAATCTCAGATTATAGTGGCTTACTTAAGTCTGTGTTTCATTTTATTGTTCTAGTCTTCAAGATCTTTGGATTTTATTTTTATAATCTGATATGTTAAATATTCCTTTTAGCCTTGTATATTCTGTATTAACAGCCTTTGAGTATTTTTTTAACCATCTGTGAATTTACCAACTTCTTTTTATGGAGGTCATATTTTTTTCATCTGCTTAGTAAATTCATAAAATAAGAAAGATTAATTTGGTTGTAAATTTTACAGGCTAGGAGTTTGAATGGGTTTTTGGGATCTTATCTCATTTTGGACGTTATATATATTTTGGGCCTGAAACACATGTGGTAAGGTGTCACTTCCCTGCCCAGGTATTGTTTAAGATTTCAAAAGTGTTTTTCTGGGCTGCACAAATGCTCTCTGGATAGAGGTTGTACTTGATTTATTTCCTTCCTTGTCCATTGAACTCTGATTTTTTCCCAGGGTTCTTTCTCTGCTGCTTCTTCATGGATAAATAGGGAAGAACTAAAACTTACTATCATGGATTTGGGGTTGGGTGTGGCATTGTGGTTATGATAACTGTATTTTCATCTTCTTTAATCCTGAAATTCTCACCTCTGGGAGTTCTTCCGGTTGTTAGAAGTATTGTTTTTTCTCAAGACAAAATGTGGGACTTGTAATAGATAGCATAGTAATCAGTTATCTTGAGCAGATCGTCACAGGATTGGAAATCAGAACCATATTTAAAATTTATTTATTAACTTAAAACTATAATCCATATTCATTGTTGAATAAATAGAAAGTAAAAATTAACAAAAATATAAAATTATATATTACTCTATTATTTAGAGGTGGCTAATTGTAGACTCTGTATTCTAACAGATTTTATATGTAGTATATTTTAATAGTTTAATGGTTTCATCCTATACATGCTACTCTATAACCTGCTTTTCTCACTAATGACAGTTTTGAACTTCATAAGAAATATATTTTAACAGGTTTTATATGTGTATGTTATCAGTACTTAAATGTTTCGTACTCTTTATGCTATTCTATATAGCATGCCTTTTTAATTTTTAATGGTTTTTGAAGAAATATCTGGTCACAATGAAAAAAGAGCTCTAGCATTGTTTTCCTTAGAGTACAGGTATGCTCTGATTTATTTACCTAATCACCTGCTCTTGGAAGCCAAAGTTTCTTTTATTTTGCGTTACAGGTAACATTATGATAAATAGTTATTCATCTAGTCCTTATTCACTTGTCTGTTTCTTTAGGATAAATTCCTATAACTAAAACTTCCGTTGCAATGATAAATATACCTAATGGCTTTTGACATGTGTATTGACAAATGGCCATTCAGAAAAATCTTTAATCTCCCTTCCTAGCTGTATTTGATAATCTACCATGATGTGAAACCCAACTTACTGGTCTGTTTCCAGACTTCATCGTTGTGGTTTTGTTCATGCTGTCTTTTCTTGGAATGGCTTTCCTCTCCTTTGCTTGGTTAATTTTACTTGATTTTTAGACTGTAAGGTTGGGAAATTTATAGAACTTTGTTATGCCATGACCATTGCTTGATCAAGGATGCTCTTTTTATAGGGAGTTTGTATTTGAAATTATGAAGTAATCATAGCCTGGGTTATAGATTTTTTTTCCCCCAAATTTGTCTTTTCTCTGAGGATTGGGAGAACAGTTTTACAAATGGCTGATAGCTAGATCTCACACTTTAGAACCCTCTGGACCCTGTGTCATGATTTTATATTCTTGTGTCTGCTTTTTGTCTCTTAAGCCTCCAAATATCATTTTCGCAAGTTACTCCAAGAGAAAGTGAAAGTGGTAGAAGAGGAGGAGAGTGTAGTTTGACTGTCAGTACTGCTGCCAGGTGGTAGGTGGTCAGAGAGGACTGGCAAAGGTGGGGATTCATAGGGAGGGCATATGGAAGTGCTGGGTAAATGCTAATTGACAGAGCTAAATGGTGTCTTCGGAAAATCGAACCCCTGAGGATGAATGCTAGGTTTGCCAGAAACCTGAAGTTAAGGCTGTGGTGGTGTATAGGCCGAGAAAGCCATACTAGTTGATAAAACAGCAGCATGAAGCCAAGACTACTTTTCTGCTTTGGAGATTTGGTGGGCTGTAATTGAGAAAGTACCTGGGAATTTGTACCACAGTTCTAACTGCTACCACCAGCACAACACCATTGTTAGTACAGCAAACTACCACATGTCTTTAGAAGATCATTTGGCTCATATATGTTGGAAAATAGGAAAAAGATGTCAGTATTACATGGAGGTTTGGGATTCCTCTGCAATCTTTCCTAGTTCAGGAGAACTAGGATAATGGGGTGTAGAATCCTATCCTTCAGCTGGAGGGGAAAAAATGTGAATTCTGCTGCGAAGGAACCTTTTCAGCAACATTTAAAGAAATTTAGAAATGAGCACTTGCATCCAGGGCTCCCTCCCCAGGAGGCACACTTCTAGCTTCACATTGGTTGCAGGAGGGGCAGGCTGTTGTTTCCTCTGCTCCTTTTCCCTCTGTGCTCTCTTAGCTGGCTAGGTTCCTGTTCTGTTGTTGTGATGCTGTGCTAACATCCCCTGAGACAGCCTCAAACCACGGCAAGATGTTGGTGTGGGCATCCAAATGATATCCCCAGAGACGGATTATTGCTTTTGTTACTTCTCTGGTTACAATCTTGAATAGGTTGTGAGTGGTCTGCCCATCTTTTTTTCTCCATAGGCTTTGTTATTTTTCATGTGAATTTTTTTCAGGAATGAATATATCACATATATGCAGAAATGCCTGTATTTCCTTCTTGGAATTTTTTTCCCTAAGTATCTTAAAAAAATTTTTTTTTAAACTGTCAAGTTTAGCATTTAATGTCCTATATTTATTTTTCAGAATTTGATTTTTTGAACTCCTTTTTTCTCTCAGATCCTTCAAAGCCTTTTCTCTATGCATTGTTTTAGCCCTCTTCCGTTGCTCTTCTTTCTTCCTATGCTAATCTGCTTCCCTCCTCCTCTTTATATTCTTTGTGCATTTGATGTTACATTTATAAGGTTAGGAAAGTTTTTTTAATAGGAAATTTTTTATTTTGACATTTTTGCGTTTTATAAGTCTTTCATTAAAAGCACAGATTAAATTTACGAGCTCTTGTATTTTAATACTAAGGATTTTCATTATATATTATGCTAATTTTAAAATAAAAAATTTTATTACGGTATATACATAAAAGTGAAATGTGGTGATTAATACTGTGTAAGCATGCCTGTGTTACATGTTTAATGTAATTTATAAGCATATTTCTACTTTATGTGAAATATATACATTCATGAATAGGACTGTATATGATGCTAATTTTGTTTTCCTCCAGGAGGATCAGGATGGGAGTCAAGGTCTGGGCAAGAGAAAGAGGGTCAAACTAAGCAGTAGCACCAAAGGTATTTATATTTAATTTTTTCCTTGTGTAAAAAGCTAAAAATGAAAAACAAGAAACAGATTTTTTACTACAGACACAAACTGATAGTTAACAGAGGGGATGTAGGTGGGAGGATGGGTTAAACAGGTGATGGGGGATTAAGGAGTGCGATTGTTGTGATGAGTACCAGGTGGTGTATGGAAGTTTTGAATCACTCTGTTGTATACCTGAAACTAATGTGACACTGTATGTTAATTAACTGGAATTTAAATGAAAACTTAAAAAAAAAAAGCTAAAAATAAAAATATTTAAACATTTAAAAATGTTTAATCATTAAGAACACTTGGTGGGCTAGCCACTTTGAAGGGAGAGTTATGTTCTTACATTTGTCTAATGATGGAGAAAGTATTGTTAGGGGGTGATTGTGGGGGACCTCAAAAGCAAATGAAACTCTTACTATTGGAATTTTGTTTATTTTTTTTTCATAAGATGTGCTTTATTATATTTGAGCCATTAAAAAAGTGAATCTTTGGGCGCCTGGGTGGCTCAGTGGGTTAAGCCGCTGCCTTCGGCTCAGGTCATGATCTCAGGGCCCTGGGATCGAGTCCCACATTGGGCTCTCTGCTCAGCAGGGAGCCTGCTTCTCTCTCTCTCTCTCTCTCTCTCTCTCTCTCTGCCTGCCTCTCTGTCTACTTGTGATCTCTCTCTGTCGAATAAATAAATAAAATCTTAAAAAAAAAAAGTGAATCTTTTCACTGATTCTTTGATTTGGATCCAGTGTTTTTGGTATAAAGTTTAGATTGAGTTACGTCTTTTTATAATCTGGGGTATGTAGTTTCTACAGTGAAAAAACATAAGTATGGGAGAGATGGTGAGAGAGAGAGGTGGGAGGTGGGAGAGAATAAAAATGAGTGGCACTCTTTTAAGGGTTCAGTAAGGGCTCAATATGTTTGCTCAGAGGAGGAAGTAGGCATGTCTGTAGTAAGGGACTAGATTAATGATAATAATGAGTAATATTTATTGATCTTTTTGTACATGCTAGACATAGTGCCAGATATTTCACATAAGTTGGTTCATTTAATTCTTAAAGTCACCATACAAAACAGTAATTATTATTATTGTTATTGCTGTTATTACTATTTTATGAATGAGGAAATGGAGGCATGTTAGAGATCACAACTAATGAGAAATAGATCCTTAATTCAAATACCAGAGCCTAAGCTGTTAATCACTGTTTTCTTGACCCTTACTAAAAAATTTTCTAGAGTACTTGTTACTCGTTGACAGCCTGTGCTCTGGATTTTTGCCATGGATTTGCAGATCTTAACATGGTCTATATCCTCGATAGTATCGTCTGTCTGTTAGAGAGTCTCCAGAGGTTGAATTATTATTTTGATGAAAAGAAGATAATTATTATTTCTGGTGCTGAGTGTATCTCTTGGAATATTTATAGCTGCTAGGAAAGGTGGAACAAGCAGGCAGTTTCAGTTGAGGCTCATTTTGCAAGTCTGTTCAGAGTTAGTTATGCTGCTGCATTTAACTTGGAGCTCCTAGTCTTGGGGACTGCTCAAGATCTTTCTAGGCAGACTAAGAAGACAGTAAACAGATTAACAGGAGAAAATAAAATTTAATGGTGTATGTATGGGGAATTCACACAGATGTGGAAATTCCCAAAACAGGCAAAATAAAGTATATAGGTGATTCTGAACTAGGGAGAAATGGGTAAGGTCTGGAACTTCAAAGGGAAGACATGAAAATCACAGAAAAATGGGAAAGAGTAAATATTTGATAAATAAATATTTGCTGGGCCTCTTAGAAACAATGGGACACAGGTCTTGCTAGGTTCCTCCCTGTCTACCATACTTAGTTTATATCATAATGTAGTTATCTATGGTGATAGCTCTCTTTCTGGAGCGGGTCCTCTGTCTGAATTCTTTTTAGGTTGTTGATGGGGAAGGCAAAGAGGTTTTCCTGAATCTGCTGGTTTTGATTGCTTTTGTTTGATATAGTTGACACACAAAGTTACATTAGTTTCAAGTATACAACTTAGTGATTTGACAAGTTTCTACGTTATGGTATGTTCACAGGTGTAGGTAACTACCATCTGTCCTGTAACATCACTATTGCAGGATCACTAACTGTATTCCTTGGGGTCTGCTTTTTATTCCTACGACTTACTGATTCCATAATTGCAGGCTGGTATCTCCCTCTCTCCTTCACCCTTTTTTGGTTATCTCCCCACCTGTTCTGTTCTGGCAACCATCAGTTTGTGCTGTGTATTGATAGGTCTGATTCTGCTCTGCGTGTGTGTGTGTATGTGTGTATACACATATATATTTACATACATATATATTTATAGATATATTTTTAGATTTCGCTTATGAGTGGAATCATATGGTATTTGTGTTTCTCAGTTTGACTTATTTCACTTAGCATAATATCCTCCTCTAGGTCCATCATGTTGTCTCATGACAATCCCATCCTTTATTATGGGTGCCTAATGTTCCATTGTGTATATACACCACATTTTCCTTATCCATTTGTCTGTTGATGGAAACTTCCATATCTTGGCCATTGTAAATAACGCTGCAGTAAACATAGGGGTGCATATATCTTTTCAAATTAGTGTTTTGGTTTTCTTCGGTTAAATACCCAGTAGCGGAATTACTGGATTACATGGTATTTCTGTGTTTATTTTTTTGAGGAACCTCCTCATCTTCATACCAAAGGAGTCCATCTTGGGGTGGCCTGCCCTTGGCTCAACCCTAGCAAAGGGCATGAAATTTGATCTGTGATCCAGGATGCACATGTGTACTCATGTTCCCCTTCTTCCTTGCCTAGCAGGGAAATTGTGATGCCTGAAGGAAGTTAGAACTCATATGGTGACCTGGCCTTTGACTTACCAGAGTTGTCTGTGTGTTTACCTGAGTCCTTGACATACATCTGAGTTGAAGTGGACTCTTAGGTACATACTTGAGTTTCAGTTTTAGGGATGTCTAAAAAAAAAAAAAAATACTTGATATGGTGTGAGAGATCATTGTTTTCCTACAGTCTGGTCAAATGTTGGATGAAGATACTTTCTATGGAGACTTAAAATTGAAGCTTATTTTAGTCCTGATTTTTTTTTCATATTTGAGATTAGATTATCTTCTCTTCTTTCCTCCACTGGTGAGAAGTGCTACAGAGATTTAAGACTTGATCAGTTACCATTTTTGCTTTAAGTATGTGCATGGAAGAATGGCTTTTTGAATTAGTAGAACCTCTGTTTTCAAAAAGTGGTAGTTGTTTTTGAAGATAACAGAAGTCCAAGAATTGGTTTAGTTTTTGTAAGAATGTGGTTCAATGGTTTGAAAGTGAGCTGAAAATAAAAGATAGTAATAGGCAAGAGGTTGAGGCACTGTGCCACATTCACTGTCTCGTTTCTAAACCTAAATTTTAAGGATGAAGAAACTGAGGCCTATAGGGCTTCAGCTAACGTGGCTGAGATTATTGAGCTCCTGAGTTATGGATCCTGGACTCTGCTGTCTAATGAAAATCTTTATGTTACTCATGCATTTGTACCACATACTGATTGCTCTAAAATCTCTTTTTACAGTTTGGCTTAAGGTAGTTTAGGCATTCTAAAAATCATGACAATTTAAATCCAGATTTTAAAGACAAATATGTCGTTATACATAACTAATGGAAGCATTCTAACCACATCTCCATAGCATAACACAAAGCACATCACTCATGTTTTAAATATCTTGGGGAAAATGACATCACTTATTTTAAGAACAATGACAGTGAAGATACTGTGGTTTTTTTTCTTTGGCGATGAAAAAATGGAATCGTACATAATTGCAGTTATTTTGATTTTAGTAGAAGTTAAAGCTTTTCTGGTTCATTTGGATTATTTATTTTAAAAAATGAATACCTTTTTCTATATATATTATATTATATTATATATAATATATATATTATATTAAATATATTATATTATATATAATATAATATAATATATAAAATAATTATGGTAGCTCCAGGCTTTCATTTGGCAAATGCAGACTTGCAGAGTCATAACTGAGTTCTCAGGTTAATACTACAAGTTTTTTTAATTTTGTAAATATTTTTAGAAACACTTATCTTTGAGGATTTATTTATTTTTTTGGTAGTCTAAAATTTTCAATCATATTAGTGCTAAATGAATTGTAAGAATTAAACTGACATCAGTAATATGCTCTGGGTTATATTCAAAATTAGAATATAATTTTGTCCACCTGATTCACTTGGGCCCTAATTTTATTTTTTTTGGCTTTGACTCTGTCACTGTGTGCCTTTGAATATATTTTACCTCATTTTTTGCAAGATTTATTTATTTCTATTTTTAAAATCATTGTTGTATCCTGGGAATGATCTAGTTCAGGAGGAAGAGATTTCTGTTTTATAAGTAGAAAATTCTGAGATTTAGAAAATAAAGAATAAATAGTTTCCACTGGGATGTATAGTATAATTATATTTATATATATATATTTTTTGAAGATTTTTATTTGTTTGACAGACAGGGATCACAAGTAGGCAGAGCAGCAGGCAGGGAGAGAGAGAGAGGGAAGCAGGCTACCTGCTGAGCAGAGAACCTGATGTGGGGCTTGATCCCAGGACCCTGGGATCATGACCTGAGCTGAAGACAGAGGCTTTAACCCACTGAGCCACCCAGGCGCCCCTGTATTTATATTTTTATCGCTATTAAATATTGCTTATACCAAAGGCAAACTGAAAGGGAGTTAGGAAATTGGGATATAACTTTTGCTTCTCTGTAGTTAAATTCGTAGTATCTCCAGAATAATGGAGATTCTAAAGATTATTCTAAAAATAATGGGTTATTAATTATTAACAGAAAAATTGGGTTAAAGTTATGTCTAATAAGTATTTATTCAAGCCTGTTAAAATCAGAATGTTTTAGGGGCACCTGGGTGGCTCAGTGAGTTAAAGCCTCTGCCTTCAGCTCAGGTCATGATCCCAGAGTCCTGGGATAGATCCCCACATCAGGCTCTCTGCTCAGCAGGGAGCCTGCTTACCCCCTCTCTCTCTGCCTGCCTCTCTGCCTACTTGTGATCTCTGTCTGTCAAATAAATAAAATCTTTTAAAAAAAATTAGAATGTTTTAAAGAAGAATCAAGAGAGATATGGCATGCTTATTGATGGCCTGCTTATTATTACATTTTTTAAAAAAAGATTTTATTTATTTTAGAGAGAGAGTGTGTGAGTGCAAGAAGGGGAAGGAGCAAAGGGAGAGGGACAAGCACACCCTGCGCTGAGCGTAGAGCCAAATGTAGGGCTAAATCTCAGGACCCTGACATGATGACTTGAGTTGAAATCAAGAGTTGGATGCTTAACTGACTGAGCCACTCAGGTGCCCTTATTGTGACATTTTTAGGCCCATGACCTGAGGAGATGTGGTGTGACCACATTACTCAATAATAGGAGAACTGTGAGACTGAGGTAGGGTAGGGTTAATTGAAAAAATTCTTCAGGGTTACTCTATAAGCTAACTTGAACTATAATTCAATTTAGGGCTATACATGGGTATTTTGTCGTATGTGATATTATTTTTTAGAATCCTTTGTTTAACTCTAGTTCTTGTGTAAGCATTATCACTGAACCAATCCATTCACAGTTGACACTTGCTGTATGCTCTAAAATGTCCTTATAATTGACCTGGTAATCAAGAGCAGTAGCCCAAGCCCAAGATCATTTGCTCCAACAAAGATGAAGTCAGAATTTTGTAGTTCTTTTTTAGGGAAAGACACTAAGGTGAGAGAAAGAAATAGCCAAAGTATTAAAAATATTCAGTTTATTATATATCTGTTGAGACCTTTCTGTTGACTCAGTGTGACAGGGTTGCAGAGATTAGTAGGAGACAGAGTAGTCCTCAAGGAGTAGCTTAGAAATTGGCTTGTGTAGTAATTTTATCCCTTTTTGAATCCTTGTATTTAAAAGGGACATCCATTTTCTGTTTCCCTATGCATAAAGAAGAGCATCTTCAATGTATAACATTCTTTATAATTTTCCTGGTATATTCTTACTAGATAAGAAGTAAATGCTTCTGTATATACTAGAGTAAGCAATACATTAGTAATTACTTCCTGTAGCAAAATTAGTATTTCATTTCTGGAGAACAATTTTAAAGAAATAAATTATTGAATCCTATAACAATTTCCCCCCTTTTCTCTAAAAACTAAAAATGAAAAGATTCAATAATTTTGGGCTTTATGGCTTTAATATTTTGTTTTTAGCTTAAAATTATTATTATTATTAATATTAGTATAAATACCATAAATATTGTTCTTGTAGGATAATTATTTTGAATCTTAGAAATTTTAGATAAATGGCTTATGTTAAGGGCAAATAATTATTTTTTTAGAAACTGCTTCCTATTTAAATATAAGGATTAAGTATTTTATTGTTTACCATGGAAATTGTAGAAACCTGGATTGATGATGTCAGTATTATTGAATTATTGAAAGGGTGTCCTTAATTTGTAGATACACTCAAGTGTTTGAAGTTAATGGTTATTAATTATAGTAAGGTTTAAATGAGATGAGCAGCTTAAATCATTAGGTGATAAGTTTTCTTTTTTTTATGTAGATCAATCTATAATGGATGTTTTGAAACATAAAAGTTTTCTAGAAGAACTGTTGTTTTGGACTATAAAGTATGAATTCCCTCAGAAGATGGTAACTTTCTTACTCAACATGCTTCCAGATCAAGAGTATAAGGTATCTATGTTTTTTCCCTTCCTTTCTGAACTTTGCTCCTCTTTCTTTACCTTTTCATCATGAAATTTTTTGGTTTGTTTTAAAGCCGTGTCTTATTTTATTGTAGCTTTGAGGACTGAGATAACACTAATAAAAAGCATTAGCTTCTTTTGTTGTCAAAATAGGTTTTGCACAAAAAGCACAAGATCATAGATCTGAGGCAAAGCAGTTTACAAAGCAGTATTCCTAAGAGTAGTCTGTCTGCATGGAACTTGGTCCAAAGAGAATGCTGGGGGACAAACAAAAAAATAATTGCACAAGTAAATATGTAGTCAATTAAATTGTGGTAGGTTCTCCAAAGGAGAGTTACAAAGTGCTATGAGAATGTTTAAGGGGTCAGCTGAATTTAGATTGTGGGATTATAGGGGCTTCTGGCTGGTTCAGTTGGTAGAGCTTGCTATTCTCGATCTTGGGGTGATGAGTTCAAGACCCATGTTACGTGTAGAGATTACTTTAAAAAAAAAGTGGATTTGTGAGGTTAGGTTTGAGAAAATCACAGGGTTAGTTGCTGCTGGCCATAACCGTTAAAGACAGAACAGTTATTGACTGTGAAGACTGTAGTTCCAGAGGGTCTAGACTCTCACTTATGACCATCATATGGTTATGGCAAAGTGACACAGCCTAGTGTCAAATAAATTATGCTATCCTTCTTCTTCCTTTTTTTTTTGGCTGTAGTTCTCCTTATGGTTTATATAATAAAGCCTCTTTAGGAGTTACACTTTAATGAATAATGGCATTGTTTTATGTCTTTATACCTGGTTAAGAAAAGAAGAAGTGGTGTGTATGGTACATAGAGTATTTATTTACTCAGATAGTGGTCAGTTTTCCAGTCAAATAGGAGAAGACATTTCTTTTGGAGTTAATCACATTGATTCTCTTGATTTTAATTATATTAAATCCTCTGGTATGGTTTTAAGCTGAGACTTCAGATTTTGTTGTTAAAGTAGATAGCACAGAACAAAGATACCTACTTCGACATTAGTGAATTGATATATTTGTAACCAAAGTGAAAATTGGCATTTTTAAATCATGATATTTATAATTGTTCTAAAACTTTAATAATTTAAAATGTCTATTAAAATTTTTTAACCATCCAAGTATTTTGCTAATGTTTCAGACAAAAGAATGTGACTACCATCATCATTGAAATTACTTTAAAAATTTCTGTGGGTGTCATCATAAGTTAATAATAGCTCTAAAATGTTAATATAATATATTGGAAAATGTGTTATAAA
Source organism: Lontra canadensis (assembly GCF_010015895.1). Lineage (NCBI taxonomy): Eukaryota > Metazoa > Chordata > Mammalia > Carnivora > Mustelidae > Lontra > Lontra canadensis. Next base: position 7,599,311 of record NW_022631063.1, read on the forward strand.
ACTCAAAGTTAAACTAATATGTTTTTTCTTCCTATTGAAAAATTTACAGGTTGCTTTCACAAAAACGTTTGTTCAGCATTATGCTTTCATTATGAAAACACTGAAGAAAAGTCACGAGTCAGACACAATGTCTAACAGAATTGTGCATATTAGTGTTCAGTTGTTCAGCAATGAAGAGTTAGCCAGACAGGTAACAGAAGAATGTCAGCTGCTGGATATTATGGTCACTGTGCTATTATACATGATGGAAAGTTGCCTTATTAAAAGTGAGCTACAAGGTAAACTCAGAATTATTTCACTAGTTTTATTACTGGTATACTTTGTATAACTAGTCTTAAAAACCTCCTTACATGCTTAAAATAGCTTTAAAAATATTATGAAGTAATACATCTTTGTTAAAGAATTTTTTGAAAATTTTCATCAAAATTTAAAGACAAACTTTATTATTTTTAAGGCAGACTTTAAAATTACCTTTAGCTTTGTTATTCACAAATAGCTGTTAACAGTTTTGAATAGCTCTTTTCTGTCTTTTTGTATGATATGAGTATATTTACAGATTCAAATAATACTTTAAAAATATGCTGCTATATTGTATGTGTTGAAACATGTTTTTTAATGGTTGCAGGTATTAATGTCATATGGCTTTACCATAATTTAACCATTTCTTTATTAGTCATGTTCCTATTTTTTTTATTATAAATTTTTATTATCTGCCTTAGATATTTTTATATGCCTATAGTTTTAAATTTAAAAGTTGAAATAAATCTTTCCTTTTTTTTCTTTTCCCTTAGAGAGGTCTTTATTTTTTTCTTTTGTGCCCACTATATGATTGATACTCCTCAAACTACTATAATATTTCTAGGATCTCCTCCCATTCTCATTTCACTGTGGTCTTTCATCTTAACTTTACCTCCCTGTAATAATTTGTTTTATTTGAGTATTTGCTGTGTACGGGGCACTGTATTAATACCATTCATATGTCGTCTCAGTTAAGTTTCTGAACAGTTCTCTGAGATTGGTATTATTATTATCCATATTATCCCCACTTTAAAGATGAGTAAGTTGAGGCTTAGAGAAGTTAACGCATTTACCATAGGTTAGACAGCTAGTAAATGACAGAGTCAAGGTCTTCTTATCTCCTGATGTCTACCCTTAACCATGACACAAGGCAGGTCCACATTGATAGTACTGTGTTTTACAAGTTGGCACATGAGGCTAAACTTTAACAGCATACCTGAGATTAAATCTTAGGACCTTTCCATTGTCTTTGGAGGAGAGATCTTGTAGTTGAGACTTGCTTTGTTTCACTGTTACCTCCTTTTGCATATCAGCTACTATTTTCTCTCTGTTTTCATGTCATCCATTCTCAGGTGATACCATAACCTGAAAATTGGTGTATGCTCAGTGCGTTATGCAGTGCTTATGTATGCTAATGATAGCTAGCTAAAATGATAGCTATCAGCTTTTGAGCACTCACTATGTGCTATGCTCTTTCCTCAGTACTCTGTATGATGTCATTTAACTGTGAAGTAGATACTGTTTTTTTCCATTTTATAAGTGAGGGAACTGTGGCTTAGGGAGTTGAAGTCAATGATCTATGGTTTTGTAGCTGTAAATAGTAAGGCTAGTTGTCTGAATTAAACTTGTACTCCTTTACTATGTAAGTCTGTCTTCCTGTTGTAGGTATAATGGGAGCATAATACATTATTTACAGTAAGCAATATATCTCTTCACTTTTTTAAAGGAAAATTTAAAAGGTGCTTTGTATTATAGCTCTTCTATTTTCAGATAAGACGGCCCTTTCTTTTGAAGATAAGCTACATATATTACATGTATTGCTTGTTCTTTTTTGAAATGGTATCTATCATAATTCATTTGTATCAATGATATTCTTATATATCGAATTATATATTTAGAGAAAGACTTTCCCCTAAAAGAGTATTTTTAATTTATAAACTAGAAAACTTTAATTTTAAAAATTGTTTTGAATTTTTAAAGATATTATTTGTTTGAGAGAGAAAGAGAGGTGGGGCAGGACAGAGGGAGAGAGAGTGTCTTTAGTGGACTCCATACTGAGTATAGAGCCCAAAGCCAGGCTCTATCTCATGACCTTGAGATCATGACCTAAGCTGAAATCAAGAGTCAGATACTTAACTGACTGCACCACCCAGAGCCCCCTAAACTAGAAAACTTTTTAAAGTTAGAAGTATCTGCTCTTTTGGAAAGCATCTGGAGTTCTTTTTTCTTGACTAAATGGTTTAGCTGTGCTTATTAGTTACATATTGTTTGTACTTGATCTTTAAGGAAGAATGTTTGAGAAGATGTGTTTCATTCTCATATTTTTTTCTGTAGCCAGATTTCTTGAAAGAGTTCGTTTGTTGCCTTGCTTTTTAGTCACTCAGTAACTGACTTCATTCTAGTTTCCACTTCCACCATTTTGTTGCTCTCCCTGAAATTGTTTGTGACTCCACTGGTCACATGTTCTATTTTTCCCTGAATGGCTCCAGGTAATGCTATTGTTCTGACATAGTTATTCATACAATCTCCTTTACTCTCAAAAGTGTCCCATTTTATACAGTAAATTATGGGATCACCCTTTTCATGACATACATGATGGGGAAACCTGTGTCCACTCTTCAGACCTTATCTTTACTGATTTTCAGCAGCGTTTCACACTGTTGATTGTCTGTTCTTTCTGTGGCCCAAAGCTCTTTTCTGCTTCTCCTGTTGATGTTGGTGTTTTTTGGCACTTTGTCCTGGTATTTTTGCTCTTCTCACTTTTCCCATATTTTCTAAAATCATACTGCAAAGTCTTATTTTTGCCTTCTGTATGTACTTGCCTTCTAATGCAGTTAGTCTATTCTGAAAATTCTTACACAAATTGAATTTTCTGGAAGCTAAGTAGCTGGTGGTAGCATTGCTAAGATCTTTAAGTATAAATGTATTTCTTCTAGCAGTAAATTACATTATTTCTAAGCCAAGGTCTAAAATGGTTTTTTAGCTCCCATGGTGTTTTAGTCCTCTTTTAAAAGTAGCATTATGTTTCATGATACATATTTACTGGCTTTCTAAAAGCACCATAAACTTTCCTGTTTTTACATCAAGAGTATTAGAATAGGCTTTAAATATTTTGAACTACCTATAACTAGCTACAGATATTACAGTAGGATCTCTATACTTTGTTTTTTTAGTAAATCTATCTAGCTTTTGCAGAAATTTTCATTAAACAGTATTTGAAAATTTTGTCTATACTATTAGTAAACATAGGAGCTGATACAATGAGAATTCACATGGGCACAGCAATAGCTAAAGATTAAAAGGAAAAAACCTCTAGTAGTAAGCGATCACTACCTTACACTTTTACTTTGTTATATTTTCTTCTGTACCGTATTACTTTGTGATTCTAAATATAGCTATTCATATTGCTGAAATTTTACAATTTGTCTTACGATACAAGCTGTATAAAATGGAAACTTAAAACCATATGTTGCAGGGATGCCTGGGTGGCTCAGTTGGTTAAGCATCCAACTCTTGATTTCAGCTCAGGTCGTGATCTCAGGGTCATGAGATCGAGCCCCATGGTGGGTTCTGCACTGGGTATGGAACCTGCTTAAGGTTCTCTTTCTCTCTCCCTCTGCCCCTCTCCCCCACGCTCTTGCACACTCTCTCTCGCACAAAAAAGACTAAAAAAAAAAAAAACAAAAAAAAACCCAAACCCACCCCCAAATCCCCAGAGCCATATGTTGCATAGCCATAGGAATGTCTATAGATGTACTAATTCCAGATTGTTCTGTCCTGCATATTAAACTGTTTATTGAGCTGTATTCTTTGAATGTCTGCAAGTACTTCAAACACACAATGTCCACACCAAAAATTCCTTCTTATCGCTCCATCAAGCTTGCTTCTTTTCTATTATTGTGTGTGTGTGAGTGTGTATATATGTATGCATATATGAGTACACAAGTGTGTGTTTTGGTACCACTGTCAACCACCTATGCAGCTGCCCAACTTAAAAACCTGGGGGTCTTTTTTGACTTCTTCGTGCTCCTTGTAGATTTAATAAACATCATCAAGTCTGCATCTGAACCTTCTAAACATCTTTAAATAGCTGTTCTTTTCATCTTTACATCTTCATGCCACCACCATAGTTCAAGCCATTGACATCTCTAGGCCTCATACCACTAGCCATCATCACCTTCCTTTGGTCACTTTCCACACTACACTTCTGATCATGTCCCTGTCTTTCAACCCTACCCCCCAGTGGCTTGCCATCCTCTTCACATGAATTCCAAACTCCTAGAGCTGATTTTTAAGGCCCTCTGGCTTCATTTGTGCCACCTATCCCCTGCATTCTTTGTCCCAAAGATTGCATCCTTTTTTTATATTGCTTCCTCTACCTACAACACCATTTCCTCTCCCATCCCTCGTTTATTTGGCTGATCCTAATTCCTCCTTCATTCTGTAGATCTTAGTTTAGACATCACTTCCTAAGTTAGAGTCTTTTCCTGAATTGTAGACTAGCTATATTTATTCTTATGACTTCTTGTACTTTGCCTATGATAGCCGTATCACACTGTCTTACATTAATCTCAGTGGAGAGACTATATAAGTTTTGACTTATTTACCACTTTAGTCTCAGAACTTAAAAGAATACCTGGCCCTCAGTAAGTGCTGAATAAATATTTGTTGATGAGTGAATCTCAGTTGGGGAAAAATAGAAGTCCTAGTCACTTTATTTTACCAAAAGGTCCAAGGTGTTTTTCATAAGAACAGTAGTATTTACAGAAGTGCCAGGAAAATAGTCATTTTGATTTATTTTATCCTGCTTATTCATCTTCTGGTTTCAATTAAATAGAACAGTGATTTTCAGTGTTTAAAAAATTTCAAATTCCATCATCAGTGAGCACTGTCCCATTAACATCAACTGCCCACCAACTCATGGTGGCAGCAGTTGTTAGTCAGAGATGGCTTTCTAACTCAGGTGTACGTGGTTTGTAGAAACTCCACTTCTTCATTCAGTTACACTCTCTCTCCTATTGAGAGGCACTAAAAGAGTGCATACTTAACTTTGTGGATCCTGTTCTTACATACTATTAAATTTAAGAGTTAGGTAAAATAATTTCATGGACTGAAACCTAAATTTAATGTATGGAAAATAAGTACAGTAGAGACCTCTTCACTGATGAGTTTATTTTTATTTTTAAAAATATTTTAAACTTCTAAAAAAGATACTGTTTGTGAGAGAGTGAGCTCTTGTGCTCAAGAGAGAGAGTCCACACCAGTGGGGCGTAGGGGTGAAAGGAGAGGGAGAAGCAGACACCCCACTGAGCGGGGGCTCCATCCCAGGGCAAAGCCCTGAGATCAGGGCCTGAGACGAAGGCCAATGCTTAACCCACTGAGCCACCCAGTGCCCCCACTGATGAGTTTCACCAGTAGATGGTTAGTTGAAAAAGTTGGTTAAAGTGAGTTATCATTAAAAAAATTATACATGTATTAAACAGTGCATTTTAACTTAAAATACAGAGGTGCTTGTTCATTCTCTAATCTGTTAATTTTGGGCAAAGCATTTTTAAGTCTTGGTTTCCGTGTCTGGAGTTCTCCCTTATCACTTCTGTAAGGCATCATCTGTGATTTCCAGTTTCAGTTTCTTTGGAGTTAAAACAAAAAATCTGTATAAAGCAATCTGAGTGCAAAAATTCTAGGTTTTTATGATTTTTCTCTAAGATTTTTTAGCATTTTCTTAGACACTTTTATTGTCTCTCAAAAGCTTATGATCCAGTTTTTGTCATACCTGTCTTTATATTTCATCAGTTTATGTACTTTTAATTTAAAATTTATAATGAGAAGAACAGTTAGCATGAACAGAAACAAAAATGGACTCTGGATAAGCATATATCTTGGCTTATGTACTAGGGAGCAGGTTACTAGCTTTGTGCATTCTGTATATTATGGGTATTAATATGTTTTACATTAGGAATGGGGGCTCATTTGTCCAGTGAATTAGTTAATTTGGACTAGATTAAGAGAGCTAATGCATATATGCTGTAGCTTCTAATAGTAAAGATTTGTACATACCTAATCTTTCCCCACCCACAATAATGTAATTAAACTTTGAGGATTTTTTTTAAAGGCTTAAGTTTATTTATATGTGTATCTTTCATTTTTGGAATACTGTACTTGCTAAAAAGTTACATTTACATATTTTTTGAGTAGAAGAAAGCAATTATACATCACATATAGATTTGTTTGGTAAGATGGAATGAGATTAATCTAGGGATAAAATATTTTATTGATTAGAACTAAAGATACTGCATTATATTGTTAAAATTAGGAAAATAATAAGGTTTTATGAATATATAGCTAGCTCAGTATCATGTAATATGTTAGATATGTGGTCATAATTATTTTAATGATGTGCTTAGTGTTATGTTAATGTTTCATTTAATTTCCTTAAGATATGTGTCTTTCCCTCATTTTATAGATGGGGAAATTGATTCAGAGTCTAAGTAACACACCATATGTCTGGCTGGAGTTTGAATTGAGATATCCCTGATTCTAATGTATATAATGTGTATTGTTGGTAAAGTTTTTGTTTTTTTAAAACTTATTTATTACTGGGCTGTGTATGTCTGTTTTAGATGAAGAAAATAGTTTACATGTGGTAGTGAACTGTGGAGAAGCATTACTGAAGAATAACACTTATTGGCCTCTTGTCAGTGATTTTATTAATATCCTTTCTCATCAAAGTGTGGCTAAGAGATTTTTGGAGGACCATGGTTTGTTAGTTACATGGATGAACTTTGTATCTTTCTTTCAAGGTATGAATTTTACTTTTTTGTTAATTTTTTTAGTTTACAAAATGCCTAATGCAAGACGATCTAATATACTGATTAAAAGATAAAAGCACATTATTCAGGTTACATGTGAATTATCTCATTTTAATTAATATTTGTAAGTACTTTAATCAATTGTTCATGAAAATATATCAGAGTTATGAAAAATACCAAATTATTAAAAAGGAAACGAGTTGTAAATCCTACACTTTAAATCATTAATCTAGAAATTTCTAATTTATTCTTCAAGAAAGATTTATAACACTTTCATAAAATTTCAAATAGTGTCAATTAAAATAGTTTTGACTTTCTTATTTAACATACTCAATTATGTTATGTAAGAGACAATTCACAAAGTGTTTCTAAGAAAACCTAGTTTGTAAAAACTTCTAAAAGGACTATTTTACTTCAAATTATTTATTTATTTCTCTACATATTGTGTCATTTATGCCATTTGTGTGCACTGAGTGTTTGGTACTAGGAAGTATTTTACTTGATTTTTAATATGAATACTTGCTTCTATTTGGCAAGGTTTATATCTGCTTTAATTTTTGCAAGGTATGAACTTAAACAAGCGAGAACTAAATGAGCATGTGGAATTTGAGTCTCAGACCTACTATGCTGCCTTTGCTGCTGAACTTGAGGCCTGTGCACAGCCAATGTGGGGGCTCTTATCCCATTGTAAAGTTAGGGTATGTTGAAAATATTTTTGTTAATTTCTGTCTTTACCTTTAAAAGAGCGATTTAAGAAAAAGATTTGTGAAAACATTGATTTGTTTACTCATATATATTAATGGGCAATGTTTAATTGTGAATTCAGCTCTGTGAACACTGACCTGAGACATTAATTACTATTCTTTGGCAAGTTGGAGTTCATTATATTGTCAGATCCTTGCAGGCTTTCCTTACTGTGAATAGTCTTTGGAGCTTTAGAAGTCTCCACGTTTATCTTTATTGCTTCATTTTATCCATTATCAGTTAGTTATCTGTTGCTTCTTGTCTTTAAGGGGTGAGAATAGTTCTTAATAACGTTTACATTTTTAAGATTCTAAGCACAAAATTAGTACTCATTTCATACAACTTCCAGTTGTCTACCAAAGGAATCTTAAGAGTAGCATAGCAGCAACATTAATTCTTGTAATTGGATAAGAAAATGATCATTTGTAATTGGATATACTTGTGTCTTTGTATACAAATATTTATTTTACTTCTGCATTTTTAAAGTAGTGGTTTAATGGATCTCCAGAGTCCTTGGATGATCCAGAAAAATGGAATTTCCTGACCTTACTAAACTAAGAACTTGACTGAGCTTTTGCTCTATGGATCCCATGAAGACCAACTGGCAGCGTGTATCCATAAGCATGCTGGACCAGATTTTATAGTGGAAATGTTTTGAAGTCTTGGATCCTTATCTTGGGTCTGCCTTTTTCTATTTATGTTGCTTGGTCAACTCACTTAAAACTATTTGACAGTCTCCTTCTTTCTCCTTTTTTTTGAGAAAGCAAAACAAAAGAAAACGGAAACAGGGCATTGAAGCCTGCCCTTCACAGGGTTATTATGAGGCCCTCCTCCATATGTTCTTTAAATATATGAATCCCTTTAATCAGATTTATATTTTCTCTCATGACTTCAGCTCTTCTCCAAATGCATGTGACTTACAACTTTGTTAGTCTAGCCGGGTTCAGATTTCCAGCAGCTCTGGTTATTCATGTAGATCTCATAATAGGTAGATGGATTTTCTCAAGCCACTAACTAACTTATTAAATTCATTGGCCCATACTATATGCTTTATGTCATTTAATGGTGTCTGAAAATATAGTTATCTAATATAGAAACTTTCTGTCCTTGCTGTGCCAGTTTTATTCAACCTGTTATTAGATACCATGAAATTTCTCTGCTGCTCCAGAAATCCTCCCTACCACTTCTTTCCTGTCTTTTATTTCCTTATATTTTTAAAATCTGGGTTGTTAAGATAATTTAACTGGTTTTCCTGCCTCTAAATTCTTCCTACTCTGATCTATCCCAGTACTGAAATTACCTTTCTAAGCTCTGTGCATCTTTCTCCTTTGCTTAAAGAATCATTAAAATTCTTATCAGTCTACAGGGTAACATCTGTGTTTCCTATAGAGACATTTAAGATCCTCCATCATTTGCCCTTAACTTGTCTCTCTCTCTCTCTCTCTCTTTTTTTTTTTTTAAGATTTTATTTATTTATTTGACAGAGATCACAAGTAGGCAGAGAGGCAGGCAGAGAGAGAGGAAGGGAAGCAGGCTCCCTGTTGAGCAGAGAGCTCCATGTGGGGTTCGATGTAGAGCTTGATCCCAGGACCCTGGGATCATGACCTGAGCAGAAGACAGAGGCTTTAACCCACTAAACCACCCAGGCGCCCCTTAACTTGTCTCTTATAATTCATCTTCCATTTATACCCCTCTGTCTTTCTGCATGTCGTCACTGGATTGAATACCATTTTTCAACATGTGGTATCCCTCTCTTGGTACCTGTGCATTTGTTCAAACTAATCCCTTTTTGGCTTATGGTCTCTCATTCTTTCTGCTTATTCTTACTTGAGAATCATTTTGGAAGCCTTTTTTTAGTTTAATTAAATTTTTTAATTTTTAATTTTTTAATTTTTTTCAGTGTTCCAGGAAGCTTTAAGAATACATGTGCCTAACCCCCATTTTCAGAGATTTTGATTTATTTGAGTGCAGAAGGACCTTGGCAGTGATTCTAACCAGAGTAAAAACCACTAGTGTTAGCTCTATAAAAATGCTATTCAGCTGATATGTAATCTGCTCATTAAATTCTTTCAGTCAGGTTTATGATGCTTCATGTGCTTTCACAGTACTTTGTTTAATTTCCACTGTAGCATTTATAAAAACAAAACAAAACAAAACAAAACAAAACAAAACCCTGTTATATAATATGAGGTTCATTTGTTCATTCACTAAAAAAAAGTTTTGTTCAATGCTGTTCTTCAGTGCCAGACACTATCTAGACATTATGTAGATGCTTAGGTTTTGGTCTTAAGCCAGATAGACATGGTTCTTATTTTCATGGGGCAGTCTAATGGGGGAGATAGATGTTATGTAGGTAAACACACAGATTCATTTTGTAAGTGCTCTATAGGAGAATAACAGTTTGCTCTGAGAGTAATGAGTGTGGGGGCTGATTTGTCTTGTGCTCAAAAGAGAAGTCAGGACTAAGGTTATAAATTTTAGACCCTTGGTAACATAAATGGTATTTATCACCAGGGGTGTGGGATGAGATCAAGTAGGGAGAGAAGTGAACCCTGAAGAAAGAACTAACACTGCAACATCAGAGATAAGGGTGCGGCGAAAACCTAGAGGAGCACAGTATCCTATAAGCCAACAAAAGACAGTGATGGATCAGGGAGGTTGATATGATGTTAATATGAAAAGATCAGTATTTTAGGAGGATTATTCTGACAGTTGTGTTTAAGATGAATTTGGATTATGAAGTTGGGTTTATGTTTATCTCTGATAATGAGCCCATTGTTTCTGGGCAGTAGTTTAATTTTTAGCTTTGAAGGCCAGGATTGCAGTGTGTTATGGTTCCCTTAACCTAAGAAGTGAAGAGAATTCGGAAAGCAACCCCATTTAAGAGAATCTGAGAGAGCAGTTTCTCAGTTAAGGGAGTATTTAGTTCCTAATTACGACATTCTCTTGATGAGCCCCCACATTCTGCCAGACATTGTTCTTCACACTGTATTCTTTGTATTATATTCTTAATCTAGTCTTCATTGTATCTCTTATAAAGTGGATAGTATCATCTCTTTCCTGCAGAAGTTAAATAACTTGCCCACGTTCACACAGCTGTTAAGTAGAAGCTGAGTTTGAAAACAAATCCATCTGATTTCAGCTCTTTCCCACTTTGCTGTAATTGTCTGTTAAAAGCAAGATTGTCTAGAGCTTTTTAGCAATACTGTTGTTGGGTTTTAGAAATGTAAGCTAGAAGAAAGACTATTAAAGTAAAACAGCTATTTTGTTGTTTCTATTCTCTAATTAAAAGATATAAAACTAAAGGATTAACAATAAAAAGAACTTCACCTGGTAGCTTACTTTCTTTGTATGATTGCCCTAAATGCTGTTTGGTTCTTGAAAATGTTAAAGAGCTAGTTAAACAACTAATACTATATTGATAACAGATTGGATAAAGGGATGGACATTTCCAGAATCCTACGAATTTTTGCTTTCCTAACAAAACAAATAAGCTGTAAAATCTCCATCTAGTGGCAGCTTTAGGTAACTGTGGCCCTGACCCTTTGGAGCACGTAACTGCTGGTCACACATAGTGCTAGACTATGACACGGAGCATTTTACAAACATTATTTAATTTGCTTCCTTCACAGTACGAGGAGGTAGATAGTATTATGTCCATTTATGTCCATTTTTACATATGTATAACAGACTGAAAAGGTTATAAAACTAGTAATGTGCACACTGCATTTTTTTGGATGGGTGTGTTAGTGGTGGGAGATGGGAGAGAGATGATCTGGACATGATTATTAAATATACTATATTTAGGAATGGAATTAACTGGTCACCTTTTTAAAGGCTCTTGATACATGCTTTTCAAATTTTTCTACAGGAGGGTCATATCAGTTTGTATTTGTACCAAAAGGGTATTATGTTACCCTTTGCCCAAACTCTTGATAAGACAAGAGAACATTTGGTTTTAAATGTTTCTTTACCTGTGACTTATCTGCCACTTTAGTTTGGTTATGACACATTATTTATGGTAACTTAAAAGTGCCATTAAATTTTTTTCAGTAAGAAATTAGGAAACATAATGTATAAAATAATATTTTTTAAAGATAAATTTCATATAGTATAGATTAAAACAGGGTGAGACTCTTGGCAAGGAAACTAGATAAGTGATATTTGGTCTGGATGGTAGTGGACATAAGATGGACCTGCATGATAATATATATGATAGAATAATGAACAAGACAGGAGACTGAACAGGATGAAGGAGAAGGCAGCAATGGGAAACTTAGCTTTCTTTAAAGCACAGAATAATTATATATATAAAGATTTTAACCTACTTGACTTTGATGTGACCTGCACTTTTATTATACATCAAGGCCAAAAGTGTCTTCTTTTAAAAACTTTTTTTTATAGATTTCAAATTTATACAACCTAAAATTCTATATTTTAACCATCTTAAAGTATTAGTTCAGTCATATGGTATATTCACAAAGCTGTACAGCTGGTACCACAAATTCCCCACTAATCAATCACCCATCTCCTAAAGAAACCTTATACTTCCCAGTCCCAGTCTGCTCTTATTCCCTGGAAACTGCTTTCTCCCGGCTGTGTCTATGAATTTGCCTAATCTAGACATTTCATATAAGTGGAATCATACATTATATAGCCATTTTCTTCTTTCACTTAGCATAATGTTTTCATGGTTCAACTATGTTATGATGTGTGTCATTTCTTTTTAAAGCTGAATAGTAATCCATTGCATAGATGTACCACATTCTACTTGTCCATTCATGGGTTAATGCCATTTTTTAGTTACTGTGGATAATGCTGCTGTGAACATTAGCATGTAAGTTTTTGTGTGAACAAATATTTTTAATTCTCTTGGGTATATGAGAGTAGACTTGTTTGGTCATATGGTAACTCTGTGTTTAACTTCACAGTGGCTGTACCATTTTATATTTCCTCTGGCAATGTGTGAGGGTTCCAGTTTCTCCACATCTTGTCAACACTTTTTATTTTGCATTTTAAAAAAATAGAGCCTTCCTAATAGATGTGAAGTAATAGCTTATTGTGGCTTTGATTTGCACTTTCCTAATGACTGATCATGTTGAACATCTCTTCATGTGCTTATTAGCCGTTTGTAGATCTTCTTTGGAGAAATGTCTATTCAGATCCTTTGCCCATTATTATTTTTTTTTTAAAGAGAGGCTATCATGATTTATTTTGCCATTTAACTTAATAGTTTCCAATTTCAGTGGCTCAATTTCCTCATAAAATATCTAATTTTCTTTCATAGTACCTTTGAGTGGCACACACTTTTCTTTTTAGTAAGCTAAGATATTCACAGGCTGCTCATAGTACTTAAAGTTCTCTGCTCCTTTGTTGGTTTGTTTTTTTTTTATTGTGGCAAATATGTAAAATGCACAGTTTCATCATTTTTAGATGTACAGTTCATTGACATTAAGTACATTCTCTGTGTTGTGCAACCATCACCACCATTCATCTCTAAGACGTTTTCATCATCCCCAAAGATGCTGTACTCATTAAACAGTTAATATTAAGAAACTTATAATATTTTTGAAATCTCTTCGAATAGAGCTTGATATGCATCACATAAAACTATTTCAGCTTTGATCCGTTTCCAAGAATAAATTATATAAAACATAACATGCTGTGTTTTTCAATTTTCCTAATTGTCTCTGGTTGTTACTATTAGTTTGTGAAACGATTTCTTAAAATGGCAAATGTGGTCTTTTGATTTTATATATATTATGTTACCATTATATATAATTTTCATGTATTACATATAATTTGAAGTTGAAAATATACATATTTATATAATGTAAAATTTGTATAACTTATTATTTTAGGAAACTCAAGAGTATACTCGAAATGTTGTTAGATACTGCCTTGAAGCTCTTCAAGACTGGTTTGATGCTATTAACTTTGTAGATGAGGTATGTATATTTTTGACATATATAAGGGCACTTAAGAAAAGTGTTATATCTCATTTAACTGAAAATAATGAATATCTTTTCATGGGATAAGGCAAAGAAGTTCGGATGAGGATATTACCATTAAGTTTAAAAAAGGAGAGGTGGAAGATCAGTTCTTTGACATTTATGAGATTCTGAAGTGTACTAATCATACTTGCTTATAATTCCTTTATCTGTTATGAAGGGTATATGTCTCCATATTTCTCAGGAGTAAAGATTAGTTTCATTTAGAGGGGTTTAAAGTGACAGTGCAAATGTGGATAGGATAGGAGAGTTTAATGGAAAGGGTGTTACATCTTCATTAATTGGTCAGTGTTCTGTGGGCTTGAACAAAGGTGATTGTTATTAATAATGAGCCGAGAAGAGTTGGCACAGAACATACTCTGTATGAATTAAACAAGGGCTTGCTTGTAAATAGCCCAAGTTTTCTCTCAGAAGCCCCTTTTGTTCCTTTTATAAAGTGGGTTCACAGTATGCCATATGCATAAGGAGGGCCGTGTTTCAGACCACTCCAACTCCCCCATCTCATTTCTGAATCCTGGGCAGATGGAACTCCTGCTGTCTGTCTGTCTCTCTCTCTCTTTTTTTTTTTGTGGGTGGGGAATTTTTTTCTTTTTCTTCACCTTTCTTTAAAAATTTTTTTGGATACAATCACAAACTTATTGAAAATTTGGAAGTGAAGTACAAAGAACTTTGTTTTCTTGAACCATTTGACTTGATGCCCATTACTCTCAAATACTTCAGTGTGTACTTCCTACAAGCAAGGGCTTTGTCTTATACAACCAGATACAATTATAAAAATTAGGAAGTTAACATTAATATATAATTACTGTCCAATCCTTAGAATTCCTTCATGTTTTATAAATTGTACATTGTTGTCCTTTATATCAAAATCATCCTAGTCGGAATCCCATGTTCCATTTAGTCATCATGTCTCCAGTCTCCTTCTGGGACAGTTTCTTATTTTGAAGAGTACAGCTAGCTCAGTTATGCTATAGAACACCCCTCAGTCTGGGTGTGTCCCATGATTAGATTCAGATTATGCCTCCATACTTTCAACCTGTTTTACTCCTTTGCCCTTTCTAGGATTAGTCACTCAACTGGAACTTCTCTCATTCCAGCTCTCATTTGTATTGGAAACTTAGGAGGTATTGTTGAAATGGTAGCATCACTAAAACAATGCTTTGAGGAAGGGGAAAGCACCATTACACAGAGGGTTACACACATGAAATTAATTGTTGAGCTCAGGGGTGGAGTTAAGGACAGTTAGAATCATGTATGGTATATAGAGCAGCTGAACTCAAGGAAATAGTAGATTTATTTTTCACATAGAAATATTTTAGGAATTTATTGAATATTGGAAATAATTTAAAGAGATTTTTAATAGAAGAGAAAATAAGCATAGAACTTAAGGAATTACACAGTATGGTTTGTTTTTTAAGGTATTTTCAAAGTTTTTTGTTACTTAAAGTGCTTTGGCATATTTGTTCCTCAAAACAACCCTTTGAAGTAGAGAAGGTATTATCCCCTCTCCCCCCTGCCTTTTTGTAGATGTACAATGGAGATGCAAAGATATTAAATGACTTGCCTATAGTTGCATAGCAAATTACTGGTAGTTCTGAGTCTAGAGCCCACATCTCTTAATTCCTTGTCTGGTAGTATTTCTTTTTCTTTGTTCTTTTTTTTTTTTTTTAAGATTTTATTTATTTGAGAAAAAGAGGGAGAGAGAAGGAGAGAACAGGGGGTGGGGAAGAGCAGAGGGAGAGGAATAAGCAGACTCCCCACTGAGTGCAGAGTCCTATGCAGGGCTCAGTCTGTGGACCCTGAGATCACAACCTGAGCTGAAATCAAGAGTTAGACGCTCAACCAACTGAGCCACCCAGGTGCCCCTTGTCTGGTAGTATTTCAGTGCTGTTGGCTATTTTCAGTGGAAAGAGCTATAAAGTCAAGCAGACCCAAGTATAAATTGTGGCTCTGCCACAAACCAACTAGCTATATGATCTTAGTTTTTCTTTCTTAAGATTTTATTTTTATTTATTTATTTGAGAGAGAGAGTGTGTGCACACACATGAGTAGCGGGGGGAGGGAGAGTGAGGGGGAGGGAGAGAGAGAAACCCAAGCAGACTCCCTGCTGAGTGTGGAGCCCAACCTGGGGCCCAATCCTGTGACCTGGAGATCATGACCCCAGCCTAAACCTAGAGTTGGACATGTAACTGACTAAGCCACCCAGGTGCCCTTTAAACAGGTTTCCAAAAGTTATTTTATTTTTAACTTTTTTTAGCATTGCTGAATCCATCTCATCGTTTATTTGAAGATATATTATTAGCTAATGAGGATTGACTATGAGGCTTGTTACATTTGTGATAAATATTTCTTTTACCATCCTTGTGAGTGAATATCAGAAGTTATTGGGGTAGTCTAGCACAGATTAAATAAATCTTTTGAACTGAATTAACACAAATCAAACAGTGATTTAGAAACAAGGGATAGAATAAATTTCCCAGTAAGGCAGGCCATTTAAGAATCCTCAAATACATGAATATCTTGTAGGGCAATGATTATGAATATGTGGCAGGGTAGTTTGATTGGAGTTCTTTGATAAGAGAGAAGTAGAATACTTATTTAATGTTAGGTACTTATTGAAGTAGAATATATTGAATGTTTGCTGTTTAAAAAACACTGGAGATAGGTGCTGAAACAGTCCCTAATTTAAGGAAATGGGAGACAGGTAAATGGTTAACATGATTCCAGTGCTCCTGTAAAGTTGTGACCAGGTACTATGGGGGAGAATAGAGTGTAGTATCTAATTTAGCTTGAGGGATTTAGGAAATGTTTCCTAGAGGAAATGTCATTTGAGCCAAGTCTTAAGGATATGTTAATCCATTGGGAGAAGGGATGTGTAGTATTTGAGGCAGAGAGAACAGCATAGAGGCACAAAAGGTTGGTAAGTTAGGGATACTACCTGTGGTGCATGAGTTTATGTGACAGGAGATGAGGCTGGAGAGGTAAGTTGTCTTCTCAAGGGTTAGAAGGTTATCAGGGGGTTAGAACTATAGGGAACCATTAAAAGATTGTGAATGGAGGAGGTATAAGATTTAATTAATGTTTTGGGAAGATCACCTCCTAGAACATATGGAGGTTTAAATAGCTTAAGGTATTTTTGAATGCAAGGAAAAAACATTCTTGAGGCAGCTTAATTTAGGGGAGGCCTAATTTCTTGTGAGTACAAAGTGGGTATCTGAGGGATCTTAGGGCAGTCTCAGTTTCTGAGGAACTGAGTAGAAAGCTGAACAGGAGCTCCTGTCTTTGGCCTTTCTTTGCCCTATTTGCCTTATTTTTTTCCCCCCTCTGTATATTGGCTTTCTGTGCTTCTTTGCCTATGTGATGAAATGTTACCTTCCTGAAGTTGCTTAATGTTACAATTTCAAACATACTTCAAGATTCTGAGGATGTCTCTGAATCCAACATCCACTTTTTTTTTTTTAATAAAAATTTAAAAGATTTATTTATTTGAGAGAGAAAGAGCGAGTGAGCACATGAGCTGGGGGAGAGGCAGAGGAAGAGCAGGAGGGAGAGAGAATCCTCAAGCGGACTCCCTACTAAGCAGGAGCCTGACACGGGGCTCGGTCTCACAACCCTGAGATCATGACCTGGGCCGAAATCAAGAGTCGGTTGCTTAATGAACTGAGCTACCCAGATGCCCCCCAACGTGAAGTTTTTAAGAGAAAAACATTTCTTATTGTTCAGGTTGTGTGAGATATCTTCTGCCCCAATTCCAATTAGATATGACTATTATAAACTTGACTGTCAGGCTCCATTCTGTCTGTGTGTTTGGGAGATGGAGTAGGGAGAGATGTTCGGAAAAGATGGGGAGAGTTGTGGGCTTGGCAGATAGCACAAAGGTGTGTCATGGAGAGTAAGAATAGAAAGCAGGAGGTGTCACTGAAATCTAGGCACTAAATGTTGAGGGCTGAGCTAAGGTTAGGGGCAGTGTGGGAACAGGGAAGGAAGTAGATTAAGAGATATTTGGAAAAGCAAATAAACATGATTTGGTGCCTCATCAGATGTTGGAGACTTGTGAGAGGGAAAGAATCTACATTTCAGATTTGAATTACTAGGGAACTGGGAAGAAACATTGAGGAGGATTGCGTTTTAGGACAAAGAAGCTGAGTTTAGTTTGGACCCGAAGTATTTGTGGTTTGCATAGACTATTAAGTGATGATGTTCAGTAGACACTGAAATGTAAGGTTTGGAATTTAGGAGCGAGACTTCTGCTGAGATTTGGGAGTCATCTTGGTCGAGTTGGCAGTCCAAGCTGTGAATCTGGATAAAGTCACCTAGAAGGAGAGGAGTAGAAAGCTGAGAATGATATCTGACGACCACCATTTTATATGGAAGCAGTGGAAGAAGAGTTTAGCAAGTGACTAATCTGTCATATTAAAAAAGAAGGGATTATGGAATATAATGCTACAGAAGAGTATGAACTTCAGAAATACTAAAGCCTTGAAAGACAAGACAAGGTCCATGACTTTGTAGGTAATAGTACTATGTGTTGGGTACTATGTTAAAGATAATCCTCACATTTGTCTTGCTGCTTATTATTTCTGTTCTACAGGCCAGTCATTTTCGCGTGGCGAGTTTAAGTTACTTGCTCACAGCTTATAGCTGGAGGTGGCAGAGTCAGGGTTTGAACTCATGCAAATCTAGCTTTTATTAACCACTGTCCTTAATACCTTCAGAGGAAATTGAGGGAGATTCTGATTTAGCTAGTTAGTATAGAATATGTTACTCAGGTGATTATAGTAATGTGGGAGCAAACTTATTTTTAGTTGTAAAATAAGCATAACATAAAATTTACCATCAGGCATTTTTAAGTGTATTTTTAAGTGTAAGTAGTGTTAAGTATATTCACATTGTTCTGCAGCCAATCTCCAGAATTTTTCATGTTTCAAAACTGTAACTCCTCATTTTCCTTTCCCTTCCAGCCCCTGACAATTATCATGTTTTCTGTATATGATTTTGACTATTCTATGTACTTCATATAAGTGGAATCATACAGTAGGTCTTTTTGTGACTGACATTTCACTTAGCATAATGTCCTTAAGTTTCTTACATGTTGTTGCATTTATCAGAAATTCCCTCCTTTTTATGGAAGGCAAACTTTTATTTATTAGAACAAATTTCTATAGCTCTTTATTCACACGTTGAGGGGGACGTTAATTATATTTGTTTTGAAAAAAAAAAGAAAACTAAGGGATGGTGACATATTGCAACTCTTTGTAACTTTTTAGTAACTTTATACCAATATTACATCAGCATAATTGAATGTTCTGGATAAGGTTTTTTTTTTTTAATTTTATCCAGAAAATATTTGCAAAAGCATTTAAAAATAAACAATACCTTTTTCATTTTTAATTTTTCTTATTTGTTTAAGAAGGACAGTTGTTATATAGCTTTGTTCTATAGTGATAGAATGATCCATGGGATTTGTAGACTTAAAATACAATTTTTATAATATTTACAAGAATGTCAGAGTTCCTTGATACATACGGTACTAAGCTTTCTCAAGGAGGATGTGTGTTCAGTGCCAGTGTGGGGAGCAACTTATCCAGCTTGTGAACATAGGCAAGGCCTTCCCCTTCCCCTACCGTCTGAGTACAACAGTGGAGTCCAGACGGGCTCTTCAGTCTTAAGTTTCCAAGCTTGAATTTCCCTACTTATAAAATGAGAACATTAATAGTTTATACTCCATAGGGTTCTTCTCAGGATTAAATGAGGTAATGTGAGTAAGGTCAGCTGTGATTATTGTTCTGGTTACTACCGTCATGTTTGGTGTACGTGCATTTGAAGATTCCCAAATAGGCTACTGTAAAGGGAAATATATTCCATCCCTTGTTCTATGCAGTGGTTTTTTAAAGCTATATCATCTAAAAGTTCAAGTTTTGTTAAAAAGGCATAGGAATAAATCAAGGTCAAAGTGTGGTTTTAGCATTCTGAAACCTTCTTTGAATTTAGCATTCTGAAACCTTCTTTGACTTGTGGATTTTGTTTGTGTATTCCAGCCAGCACCTAACCAAGTCACTTTTCATCTTCCCCTTCATCGTTACTATGCTATGTTTTTGAGTAAGGTAAGATTATCGTCCAGCAATTTTTTTTTTAAATATTGGAAATTAAGTATTGAATTAGTAACTTTTTTTTCATAATTTTTAGGCTGTGAAATGTCAAGAACTAGATTTGGATTCTGTTTTACCTGATCAGGAAATGTTAATGAAACTAATGATTCACCCACTCCAAATTCAAGTATGTATTCAGGCTTTTATTTTAATTGAGTTTCTTGGTTATGTGGTTCGTTCTTTATTTGAATTTTATGCCTTAAATTTACATTGTTCTTATAGCCAAAATGTTTGAAAAAAATTTTTTTTAAACTTAGGTAATTTTGCTAGATTATAGTTTGGTCTTTTTTTTTTGTTCTATGAAACTTATATTTAGTTAAAATTTCCCCAGGAATTCTTTTCACTGTATTTACTCATAGGGAAGTTTCTTTCTTTCTTTTTAATTTTTTTTATTAACATATAATGCATTATTTGTCCCAGGGGTACAGGGCTGTGAATCATCAGTCTTACACATTTCACAGCACTCACTATAGCACATACCCTCCCCACTGTCCATAACCCAACCACCCTGTCCCCACCCCCAGCAACCCTCAGTTTGTTTCCTGAGATTAAAAGTCTCTTATGGTTTGTTTCCCTCCTGGGTCCCATCTTGTTTCATTTTTCCCTCCCTTCCCTTGATGACCCTCATAGGGAAGTTTTTAACATACTACAGCACTGTTTTGAGAGTCAGGAGACCCAACAGATTTCTAGCATTAGTACTACATCAATTTAATTACCATGTTGTTTGGGGTAATTTGATTCTTAGTTTCCTCATCTGAAAAATGAGAGGAGAGAAAAGAGGATTTTCATGCATAAGCACTATGGTTTCTTTCAGTTCTAATACTATAATTTTGTGGGCCAACTGCTTATGTATAGTAGATGTACTGGCACTTTAATTTGTTTTTCCTGGCTATTTTAGATTTTTTAATTATCATTGAACTTTCACATTGCAGGTTAAGAGTAAGTAAGAGATGAAGTTATGACTGTGCTTGGTTTTGATTGATGCAGGACACAAATACATGAAGAGTTAAACATTAATGTTATGAAACATTCTAATCTGACCTTCTGTTACCTGCTAATTATTTGAAAAATGACTAGTTTGGGACAGTCAACTTTGTTTTATACTTATTCCTGTGTTTCTTTAAGCATAACTTAATTTTTTTTTTTCTTGAGAAGGAAGGAGTTAAATGTGTCATTGATTCCTCATGAAAGATTTCATTGAAAATTGTTTTAAGTGTTTCCGAATCATGGAAAACTAACTCATGTATAAACTCCAAAAGAAGGGATGGTATAAAGCATAATGAGCACTTAAAAATTTTAAAATATGTATTTGAATTGGATATTTTAAATTAACATGGGTCAGGATGTCATGCTTATGCTCTGATCCAGTTATAAAATATTTTGAAATGATTGTTCACTGTAACATGTTTTTCATAAAGATTAAATTTAGAAGACTTCTTTAATTTACTTAATTTTTGGTTTACTAGGCAAGTCTTGCTGAAATCCATAGCAATATGTGGGTAAGAAATGGTCTACAAATCAAAGGACAAGCTATGACCTATGTCCAGTCTCATTTCTGTAATTCCATGATTGACCCTGACATTTACTTACTACAGGTAAGCCAATTTGATAATGCAGATATTGTACTTTACAAATATGGGATTAGTTTAGAGAGGTGACTCAGTGATGACACAAAGAGGTCAGTGCTCTTGAAAGAATTTATTACTTAAATTTCCCAAGAGAAGGAGGCATGCGATGCCACACAGAGCCTCAGGGGAAGCATTCGATTTTGGTCAAGTGGTAGGAGCAGGGGCAAGGGGCAGTCCTAGAGCAGAACCTTTTTTGGCATTTGCATAGGAAGGACAAGACAGGGCAGGGGAAAGTTTAAAATTGGTTAGTTTGAATAATTCCTGTGGACTTTGGGGCATCAGAGCTGTCCTTCCTAATTTGGTGCTTGGTCTTGGGTTGGTTTAGGGCAGAGGGAATATTGGCTTGCTGTGTGAGAGTTAGATAAAGGGGGTGATTGACTTGCTTGTAAGATGTTTACTGCTAGGTAAGTTGTTTACTGTCTTTAGGAATAGCTTTAGGAATATTTACTATTCTTAGGTAGATGGGAGAGAGGTGGTCTCTTTCCATGTCGGCAAGCCACCCCGCCCCCAATGTCAAAACATAAGATACAGAACACAAACAAACAACATAATTAATACAAGAAATGAAACAATATTGAGAAATAAAATTTCTTTCTTTTCTTTTTTTTTTTTTGTCTTTTAAAGGTTTGTGCTTCTAGACTTGACCCAGATTATTTTATTTCATCTGTCTTTGAAAGGTAAGCATAGTTTATTAAGACAGGTATTTTAGGAAGTATTTGGAATTTAAGTTGATTTTGTTTTAACTTAAAAAAAATCTGTCTCAAATATTTCTTATTATAGATTTAAGGTAGTGGATTTGTTGACAATGGCGTCACAACATCAAAACACAGTACTTGATGCAGAGCATGAGAGATCGATGTTAGAAGGCGCTCTTACATTTCTTGTGATTCTTTTAAGTCTTCGTTTACATTTAGGTAAAAAGCACTCATACTAATGCTTGGGTATTAACTATCCTCCCTTTCCTCCCCTTTCCCTGTGGTAGTAACTTGCTTATGGAAAAAAGAAAAGGATTTGGATATTTTTAAACATTGTTTCAAATTCTTGACATGATGTATAGTTGTTACTCCTTTTAGAATATCCTTTAAAAAACCCTTTATTTAAGGGAGCTGCAAACAGTAGGTTATTTAAACTGGTTATATTTGGGGCATTGCAGTCTTTGCTCTTTAATTTTTGAAGCTTCTCATTTTTAGTAAAACAGCTTAATAAAAAGTGTGGTAAGTTGTTTCTTTAAAATTTATGTATTTTCAGATTTATTAATTCTCTTTTTAATTGTTTTAGGGATGTCTGATGATGAGATTCTCAGAGCAGAAATGGTAGCCCAGTTGTGTATGAATGACAGGACACATAGTTCATTGCTGGACCTTATATCCTTTGAAAAGTTTAATTTTTTGTTAAATATAGGATCTAAACAATGATTTGTACAGATTAAAGATATATCACATTTGTGGTTAAAAAATATTTTTAGAGTTGAAAAATAGTGTGGAAAAGAACTTCAGTTGTTTGTTCAACTGTGTGTTCAGGGCTTGTGGCAGATGTTTTTGCCGTTGTTACCTCTCAGGGAGCTCTTACTGGCCTTGGTTAGACTTCAGAACTGATAGCTCTGAGTACCCAAGGGTCTGCCCTTCTAGGACAGCATTCCTGAAAGGAAGCTGGACACTTTGTAAAAGGCAGTTAGGCCTACTTTACTGTATACCTAGGTTGGAATTCATGGCTTAAATTTAAAGGCATACTTTATAATTATTACCAGGGTTTTAAACATTTTAAGGATTTTTTTTCTTAGAATTCAGTCTTTTTTTTTTTTTTTAAGATTTTATTTATTTATTTGAGAGAGAGAGAGAGAGGGACACAGAGAGCATGCTCTGGGGCAGGGGCAGAAGGAGAGGGAGAAGTAGGCTTTTCAGTGAATAGGGAGCCCTATGCAGGGCTTGATCCCAGGACCCTGAGCCGAAGGCAGACTCTTAATGGCCTGAGCCACCCAGGCATCCCTTAGAATTTAGTCTTAAACCAAGAGGTTTTTTTTTTTTCTTTTCTTTTTTTTCTAAAGATTTTATTTATTTGACCGAAAGAGAGAGAGTGAGCACAAGCAGGGACTTAGGCAGGCAGAGGGAGGGGGGGAGCAGCATACTCCACCGCAGAGCAGGGATCCCGAATGAGGGGGCTTGATCCCAGGACATGGGCTCAGACCTAACCTACTGAGCTACCCACGTGCCCCAAGCCAAGAGGTTTTTAAGGGCAAAGATTATATCATCTATAAACTTACAAAACTTATGGTTCTTTGGGTAGGACAGAACATATAGTATATACTTTATTATTTTTTAAGTTATTGTTAATAAAATTTATTGTTAAAAGTTATTGTTAAAAAATTTTAGACAAATATTGTGTTATTTTGTGATAAGAATTTATTTTGTAAAATTTGGACTGAGTTTACTTTGCATATTATGAATACGTTTGGAATAATTGGCTAAAATTTTGTGAAATAACTTCTATGGAATGCCTATGTGATAACCTTGAAGACTTTCATAAGCGGCATCAATTTGATATTTGATAATTTCATTCAACTGTTATATAATGTATATAGTGCTGTAACTGAGCAAAAGCACTCTTCCATAACTTTGAATTTAAAAGATTAATTAATTAATTGATATGAAATCAATGGAAAAAGGATCTTTGTGGCTTTCTGGTTTTCTTCTTTGTAAAAATTTGTTTAGAATCGTTTTCATTTTTCTTTGAGGATGACATTTTGCGTTTTTGGAAAAATAGTCTGCTCATAAAAATCTTGGCTAATTTTTAGCAGACTGTTTTTGATTCTCTAAAGGAAGGTATAACATTTATAAAATGAAGAAAATGGAGATAAATTTTAAAAAACGTTTTTTTTCATTTCCTGAGATTTAGCTAATTTCTTTGGGAGGAAATTAACTTGGGAACTACTTTAGCATTTAATTTATTAGTAGGCTTCTAGATTAAAAATATTTTAAAAGTTCACAATTAATAAAAAGTTATTATTGCGCTCTTGTACTGTATAGCCCTCTTGTGGCCAATTCTATATATTACAGCCAATTACTCTGTTTTAACAAAAGTAGTTAGAAACTAGAGTACCTTGGTAATTTTATACTTAAAAGCTGGATTTAGGCATTTTTTTTTTCTTGACACATACATCATATTCCAGAAAATCCAAATCCCAAAAGTGGCATTATTCCAGGCAGTTACAGTTTTGAATCAGTTCTTTCAGCTGTAGCTGATTTTAAGGCTCCTGTTTTTGAACCTGGAGGTTCTATGCAGCAAGGCATGTATACTCCTAAAGGTATGTTTATATGCATGAACATTTTCTTTCAAAATCAGTTTTCTGAATGTGATTTGTTGTGTATAGTACAAGAAAATGTTTTGCTTTTTATGTATTCAGGTTTGAGTTTTTATGGTATATGGTGATATTGCTTCTATTTATTTACAAATCTATGGTTTTATGTTATAGTAAACTGTTTTAGATGACTCTAAATTAGAAGAGGAGCTTTATATATAAATTCTAGTTCATTTTTATAAGTGAATCAACTGTAAATGAGCCAGAAATTATAAAACTATATACTTAAAATTTTTAAAAAATGTATTTGGTCTCTAAATTTGATTTTGAAATAGTTCTCAGCACCCCAAATTTAACTTGAAACAGTTTAAAATTAAAATCTGTATAGAATATTGATTACATTTTCTTACATTTTTTTTTTTCCTTAAGTGGTTGGTTTTCCAAGGTTTTCTCCCTGGCTTCATAGAGACATGCTTGACAAGAGCCAGAAGTAGGTGAAGTCTTCATTCACAGTCTTGTCTTTCTTACTTTCACATGTTCACTAATCTAAGTTAAAATTCTGAAGGAGGCACTTACATGCTTCTTGACTTCCTCAAGACGCTTGTCTAACTGAAAACTGATGCCCACATAGAAGTTATAAATAGCACATCCTGTTTGGCAAAACACAGCAGAATAAACCTGATCATGTGGGATTTTTTTTCCAGGAGATCATAAAGGTGAATCCAGAGTCTCTGGTTGCAGTGTGTATTCCATTAAAGGAAAAGCACAGAGAATTATTGTATTGTAGAGAATACTTTGCATCTAAAGTTCAGATGAATTTTTGGTGTGGAGTAGTACAGTGCTTAATAAGGTGTAATGTGAGGATTACCTTTGTCATACTTACTTGTGGTCCTTATTAAAAATACGGGTTTCTATGCCTCAGCCCCAATCTGCTCTCATCAGGATCTCTGGGGATAGATTCTGGGAATCTGCATTTTTAACAAGCTCTATGAGGTGATTGTCATGCACAGTAAAGTTTGAGACACTGAGATGGAGCATTGGGCTTTTGAAGATTAGATTTAAGAAACTAGTTTTCATATACAAATTCAGTATTGAATTGTGTTAGTTTGTATGATATTGAGAAAAGCAGTCTCTTAACTTTGGATTTGACTTATTTGTAAAAAGAGAGAGTTGGAATACATCAGAGTTTTAAAGGCTTTTTAAAAGTGGTTGAAATAAACCTTTAGTTTTGGGAAACTAAACCTTAAGTAAATCTGTTACACAAAACCAGTGAAAGCAGACCTGCTCTTGTTAATGTGGGTATGGGTAGTGGACATTATTTCTCATCTGTTTTGTTATCTCCTTGCTCCTGAAGTGGCCCCAGTTAAACTTCTGTGGGAGTCCACAGAACACTAAAGTCTGCTAGACTAGTTAATCACTGAAGTTTTCTTCTGTTTCATAATTTCTGGTAAAAAACATTGGCATTTTAGTTGTACAGATTAATAGATTTAACAGTGAAGGACAAGAAATGATAATAGATATAATAACAAAGGTCTTTGTCTTTGTGGAGGCCTATCTTAAGGATCTTAAGTCATACTTATGAGAGATAATTTAGGATGAATGAATGGTCTGTTACATGAAA
This sequence comes from Lontra canadensis, assembly GCF_010015895.1. Classification (NCBI taxonomy): domain Eukaryota; kingdom Metazoa; phylum Chordata; class Mammalia; order Carnivora; family Mustelidae; genus Lontra; species Lontra canadensis. The sequence goes on from NW_022631063.1 coordinate 7,625,586, forward strand.
ATAGGGACAATTGTTAACAGTTTCTTATGCCAGGAAGTTGAAATTACAGTAGATGTATAGAGAGAAACTTAAGCTTCTTAATGTTTTCAGATGCTAAGAATTTTGCTAGAATGAGATGGGAAAAAACAAATCTAGGCAAGATATACTCTTGAGGCAGTGGTTTCTAAAATTACTATTCTCAGGCCATGTTGTAGATTTTTACCACATCTAAATATCATCTCTTTTATTATATACCTAGTCTGCTGTATATCCCTAAATGGATTCACTTTTTTAAACTTTGCCTCCTGCTGAGCATGATTATTAGTGAGATTATGGGTTTTGTATGCAATGTACAATTTCCTAATATATGTTATAATTGTATAGTTATTAAAATGAAAATCTTTGTACACTTAAAATCATCTGTGTACTACAGTTATACACATACCACACATAAGGTGATGGTTCCTAACTGTGAAGACGGTAAGGTGATCAATGATCAATTTTTACAAACCAAAATATTACAAAGTAAGACTCTTGAAAATCAATAGCTCAGTAGTTTTTTAATTTAGTTTTCATATTTATATCTCTGAATATTTTCAAGGTTGTTAATGTGTTGTGTTTCTTACATTCTGTTGGCACTTTACAAAAAAAAGATGAACTAAACTTTTATGGTGAAGCTTTATCATATTATAACATCTTTTTTACATTATAATAGTTTTTGCTCATTAGTTCTTGCTGACAATATTTATAATGATGAAATGATGATTTTTGACTTAGAATAGTAGTCACAATATCAGGCTTATTAAAGCAAATATATAATCAAATCAAACTATCCCATCTTATGAATTTAAAATATACTTAAATGTACTTAGTCATCAAGGATTGACTGAAGTCAGTGTTTTGTTTCTACTTTCTTTTGAATAATAGCTGAAGTCTGGGATCAGGAGTTTGACCCTGTCATGGTCATTCTTCGAACAGTTTACCGTAGAGATGTGCAATCTGCAATGGACAGATACACAGCATTGTAAGTCTGTTGTTATATTAGTATAATAATGGATGTTTTCTATTTATGTAGAAAAATTTCAGTTATAACACAAATGTGATATGCTATCATTGAAATATACTCTTAATCTTTAGGAGAGAAAATAATATTTTGAGATTAAAAAAATGTCTGCCAGACTTTTTTGTTCTCAAGATTCTTGATGCAGAATCTGATAAATTTTATAAAATGTCAGAAATAGACATAAATTAAAAAAAACACACTTAGTTGCTATTTGACCAGTCAGATGCAAAACCTGGTTTTATGTTGTTCTACTTTTAAACCAGTAGAGGAGGCACAAGTTAAGAGAATAAAATTGTCTGCTACCAGAGATGATGACTATTTACAAAAAGTGTGGTGATGTTGCTGTGTTTTTCACAACTGGGAAAATAGCTAAAGCAAATTGAATTTTACTTATAAATATTTAACAAAGTGGTTCAAAATGATTGCAGAAAAAAGTTTTGAAGAATACCTTTTCAACGAAGAATTCATTTTTGTTTGCTGTTTTTGTAGACTATTTTAAAAATGTTGTATTGCTGAACATCATATCTTTTATCTGCTTTTCTAAAGCATATATTAAATATTTTAAAAATTTTATTTTTTTATTTTTATGTTTTAAAACAAGTTTTAAATGATAAAAATTTATTTGATCTTGAGAAAATATTTGTCTATCCAAGTGTAAATATAGATATTAGGTATAATTGAAGCTTCTCTTTTGCCAGGACTTTGCAGTAAAAGATACATGTTGAATTTTTGATCCATCACAGATATATCTGAAGTAGTTTGTAATGTAGAGTTTTAGCAGACCCTCCTCCTCAAAAACAAAGACAGAAAGCAAAAGCTTGTTCAGCCATCAGCATCTCTGTCTACCTTTCTCTAAAACCCTTGGAGAAATAGTCTGAGGTTCTTCATACTCTTTTTTTTTTTAAAGATTTTATTTGTTTGAGAGAGCGAGCGAGCAGGTGTGCTCAAGCAGGGGAGGGGCAGAGGGAGAGGGAGAAGCAGACTCCCCACTGAGCAGGGAGCCTGATGCGGGGCTGATCCCAAAATCCTGGGATCAACGCGTGAATGGAAGGCAGACCCTTAACTGACTGAGCCACCTATGTACCCCTGGGAGAGCACTTCTAATCGTCTGTCTCCATTTAACCAAAGTACCAGGTGCTGCTGGTTTCTGAGCCTTTTGAGGATTCTCTGGTGTTACTTGGATTGATGCTCAGCTTTCCCCATTACCTTCTTGTGATTTGGTTTTCTTAACGCTACTAGATGAGTTAACCAGGTGTCCATATGCTTCCTAGTTAACAAAATCTTTGATTTTTTTTTTTTTTTGGTGACTTTCCCCATCTTTGTGGCTTTCGTCCTTTAAAAAATACCATCACTATAGTTCTGTTGCAGTTTAGCGTGAAAGTAAAATTAAATACTTAACGTTCATTCTTTGATTTTTAACTTCAAGTGCTGTATTTGTAACTCACTTTAATTTGCATTGCCTGGATTATTAGGTGAGATTGAGCTTTTAAAAAATCTATTGATTTCTTTCCATGTTTCTTGCTGTGAGAACTGTGTATGGATTATTTTTTGCCAGTTTTTCTATTAGGTCGTCTAAAGTTTATTAGTTCTCAAGTTTTCCTTTTTACATTTGATCTCTAATCCATCTGGAATTGATTTTTGTTTGTGGTAGTGATTCATTCCTTTCTTACTGATTTTTAATATGCTAATTCTGTCATTTATAGTTGATCCTCATTGTTTGCAAATTCTTTATTTGCAAATTTGGCTACTTGCTAAAGTTTTGAATCCACAATTAATACTTGTAGTTTTTCCTGGGTATTTGCAGGTGTGTATGAACATGCAGAGTGCATCAGCTGAGGTTAGACAGAGCAAAGTTCTGCCCTCTCTTCCAGCTCTCATGCTTTAATCAAGTATTTTTTTGTGGTGTATTTAATGCTATGTTTTTGCATTTTTGTTCTTTTTGTTTGATTTTGCTATTTAAAGTGGCCCCCAAATGTACTACCAAAGTGCTGTCTGGTGTTCCTAAGGGCCAGAAGGCTTTGCTGTGCCTTCCAGAGAAAATTCATTGTTAGATATGCTTTGTTCATTCATGGATTATAGTGCTGTTGGCTGTGACTTCAGTGGTAATGGATCACTCATATGGTACATTCAGAGGGAGAGGAAATTCACTGATCTGTACATGAGGTCATTCCCAAAAAGTGTTAAAATAACACTTGTAATGTGTGATGAAGCTATGGGAAGGTTAAAAGCTAAATTTGTGGACTCGTGAATGAAGACTCATAAAAAAAGTGTGGCGGATAGCTTTGTTGTGAGGCTGAAAGCCAAAGAAATTCCTTTCATGTTTAGCAAGGGTCAGGAAAATGTTAAACCTTTTTTTGCTAGTGCTTGGCTGGCTTCCTCTTTCAAAAGGTAGGAAGGTAGTATAATGTGAAAATGTTAAATATACAGGCAAGGCAGGTTTTGTAGATCATGAGGTGGAAGAATTTTAAAAATACTTGCTAAGAGTTAGAAAAGGGTCCCGTGAAAAAGCAGATTTTTCATTGTTATAAGAGTGTCTTGATTTACAAGGACATTGACAAATGTAATGCAAATGGAATTTTGATTAACAAAATTGACCTCAGACTTACAGGAACCTAATCCTGTATTTCTTCTGGGAGCAATAATTAAATGTTTGTGGTGATTTTATAGAACATAACTACTGTTAATAAAGGCACTTGACTGTATCAGGTATCTTTATGTGTATAGATCTGTATCTCTTTTGTTCAGTTTGTAAGTTAATCCCATACTACCACAAATATTGTTAAGTTTCTCTTCTTTTTCCTCTTCTTACTTCTCTTCATTCTCCTCCTTTCTTCTCTTTTCTATTTATAATAGTTATTTATTCTTGGCTCTTTGCCTAGAATTTTATGATGATCATATGAAACTTAATGATGAAACATAGTTGGATTTTGATTGAAATTGTGTTGATTGAAGTTAATCAATAGCATTTAGATTAATTCATGGATTAATTTGGTGAAATGCCATCTTTTTAAGTTTTATTTTAATTCCAGTTAGCAGTGTTATATACAGTGTTATATTAGTTTTCGGTATATAATATAGTGTGATTCAGCAACACCATACATCTCCAGGTTCTCATCACAACAAGAGCACTCCTTAGTCCATATCATCTGTTTAACCCATTCCTCCCCTTTGCCCCCCATCCACCTCCCCTCTGGTAACTATCAGTTTGTTCTCTATACTTAAGGACTCATTTCTTAATTTGTCTCTCTCTCTCTCTTACTTTTTTCCCCCTTTGCTTCCTTGTTTTGTTTCTTAAATTCTACCAATGAGTGAAATCAACTGTATTTGTCCTTCTCTGACTGACCAGTTTTGCTTAGCGTAATACTCTCTAGCTCCATCCATGTTGTTGCGGATGGCAAGAGAGATCATGAGGGTGGATGAGGGGGGGGTGGTGTAGAGGGAGAAGCAGGCTCCCCACTGAGCAGGAAGCCAGATGCAGGACATTATCCCAGGACCCTGAGATCATGACCTGAACCAAAGGCAGGCACTTAACCTTACTTAACTAACTGAGCCACGCAGGCTCCCCTCTATGTTTAATTGTTAAAGGACTACCAGATTGTTTCCAAGGCAGCTTTAGCTTTATACTTTCCCATCAGCAGTGTATGAGGATTCCAGTTTCTCCTTCTCTTACTAACACTTAGAATCTTTTTGATGATAGCCATCCTTGTGGGTGTCAAGTAGTATCTTATTGTAGCATTGATTTGCATTTTCCCTGATGGCTGATGATGTTGAGCATATTTTTATGTGTTTATTGGCCATTTGTGTATCATCTTTGGAGAACTGTCCAGATCCTTTGTGCATTTTTAATTGGAGTATCTTTTCACTATTAAATTTTAAGAACTCTTTATATATTGTGACTAGTAACACCAGAAATAGGATTTGTAAATATTTTCTACTATTCTGTGGGTTGCAGGTTATCTTTTCACTTTTTGAATGTATTTTGATGCACAAAAGTTAATTTTAATGAAGTTCAATTTATCTAGTTTTTTCTTTTGTTGCTTGTGCTTTTGGTGTCGTATCTGTTGCTTAATTCAAGTAACAAAGACTTATGCCTATGTTCTCTTCTAAGTGTTTTATAGTTTTAGCTCTTGTATTTAAGTCTTTGATGCATTTTGAGTTAATTTTTACATACGGTATATGATAGCGGTCCAGCTTCATTCTTACTTAGATAGATGTTTCTTGAAGTTTTGACAGAACTTGCGTATTCAACTACCTGGCCTCATTTTTTTTTTTTTTTTTTGAGGGGGTTGTAATTTTAAAAATAAATCACTTTCTTTAAAGCTTATAGTCTTAGGATTTTAATTTCTTTTTGAAAGGGATGGTCAAGTTATATTTTTCTAGGAAACATTTTGTCTTAATATATAGTAATTAAAAAATTGTCTTTGCCTATTTTCATTCCTTTTATTTATTTGTGTTTGGTGTTTCTTATTCCTCATCATCTTATCAGAGGACTGCCAGTTTTACTATTTTTTTTTTTTAAGAATAAACTTTGATTTTGTTTCTTCCTTTCCCCCTTGTTTTCTATTTTGTACTTTTTTCTTCTTTATTATTATCTTCTTTCAATTTAGTTTGGATTTTCTCCCTTATACACTTAGTTTTTGACTTTTACAAAAACAAACACATTTAATACTGGGAGTTTCCTTCTAAGTACTGCTTTAGTTGTATTCTACAACTGAATTTGTATTTCACAGCTTTTTTCTGTATAGTTTGAGTTCTAAATTTTAAATTTTTCTATTATGATTTTAATTATGTGTGAATTTCTAAGAGCATTGTGTGATAAAATGTCTACATGTCTGAAGTTTTGGGTTATCATTTAGTGGATTTCTAATTTTATTTGCTTTGTGACAAGTGGTTGTGGCCCATATATCCATTCTTTTGGTATTTTTTGAAATTTACTTTCAATTCTAATATTTTGTAAATTTCCCTAAATAGTCTAAATGCACTTAAGATTATATGTATTCTCTAATTATTGGATGATCTTTAAATGTCTTTGGTTCAAGCCTATTAATGATATTTAAAAACCTTCAAAATCCTGGGGCTCCTGAGTGGCTTAGTTAAGCGTCCGACCCTTCATTTTGGCTCAGGTCATGATCAGAGGATTATGAGGTCAAGCCCTGTGTGTGGCTCTGTGCTCAGCGGGGAGTCTGCTTGAGATTCTCTCCCCTTACTCCTCCCCACATGCACATTCTCTCTCACTCAAATAAATAAATAAATCTTTAAAAACAGTCTTCAACATCCTAATCAATTTATTTTCTTAGGCTTTCTGTTAGAAATGTGTTAATATCCTTTATTATGTTTGTGAATTTGTCAGTTTCTTGTGTAATTCTCTCAGACTTTGCCTTTTGTGTTTTGAGTCTGCTGTTATTTGAGGGTGAAGCTTTTCAAAGGTGTCAGCTTTATGTGGAATCTCAGTTCCATCTCTAAACCTTGTATGAGCCTAATACCTTGAGATCTGCCTGCTCAAGGACTTTGAAATCATTGGTAATCACATTGTTAGTGCCTTTTCTTTTTTTTTTTTTTTAAGATTTTGTTTGTTTATTTGACCGACAGAGATTACAAGTAGGCAGAGAGGCAGGCAGAGAGAGAGGGTGGAAGCAGGCTCCCTGCCAAGCAGAGAACCTGATGTGGGGCTCGATCCCAGGACCTTGGGATCATGACCAGAGTCGAAGGCAGAGGCTTTAACCCACTGAGCCACCCAGGTGCCCCTCATATTTCTTTTTTCTAGTTTTCAGCTTAGGTCTCCCTACTCATTTTTATTCTATACAACATGTTTATTATGAAAGAATAGCTATCTGTTTGGCATTTTTGAGCAATTTAATTAAAAATGGTACTGCATAGAAAAATATGAAAAAAATTATAGAAAACTATTTAAACCACAGTTTAATCTTAAATCTATCACCTAATTTTAGTTTTGCTTTATTTTTACAGTTTAAAACAGAGTGGAAAATTCCCTGGAAATCCCTGGCCTCCCTATAAGAAAAGGACGCCACTGCATCCCAGCTATAAAGGTCTCATGAGACTTTTGCACTGTAAAACTTTACACATTGTGCTATTCACTCTGCTTTACAAGGTACAGTAGTAATTTGAATAGAAAGAATCAGATTAGAATTAATTTCCATAATTTTCAAATAAAAGTGTTAACATAATATTTACATAAAAGTACTATTTATAAAGCAAGGTGTATTTATACTAAATACTATTCATATTAAAGGGGTGTGAGGATATGTCATAAACACATATATGTGAATTCTAAGTTGAAAGTGGAGTAACTACACCATTCTTTGTGGGAAACTATTCATCTTACCCAGTTTCAGATAATGTTAAAAAACATTAATATAGAATATGTTAATGAAACTCAGAAAATTATTCTTAGTCATTTTTTTCTTAGCTTTTAGGTTACTCATTTGAAACTGTAGGATTCACCGTCATAAGATTTCAAGCCAAAATATATTTGAGTTTAGTTAGTAATGTTTTATTTATCAAGAAGAGGCAGTGTAGTAATGATAGGTCATAGTTGGGAGTCTGAAATCTGTTCTAGTGTTGTTCATACTAGTTGGTTGTGTGGCTGAGCGTTGGTTTCCTCTCTGTAAATAGTGGATTAGAAAGGATGATCTCTGTTGTCTCCCAGCCTACAGTCACCTCCTCCTGATGCTGTTCCTCCCACCATCTGCACTACCTGCCTACTGTTTGTGGAACACCAATTGATAGATACTCTACTACACAAATTGTAGTTGTTACCTTGTATAATCCTCACAATAATTCTGGTCTATTGTTCCAGTTATAAAGATGAGAAAACTAAGGCCAGAATCTGTTGCTCAAGGTCAAATAGCTAGGTATATACAGAATTTGTATAAAACAGGTTTTTAAAAGATTATGAAAGTTTACTGTCTTCACCACTGTGCCAAAGATGAACAGAAAAGCCTTCTTAGTAGTCAAAATAAACATTAGAAAGGCAGCTAACTGAAAGTCTTTGTTCTTTAGTCCGAATAAATTAGTTCTTAGGTGACAAGTCCTTTTTTAAGCCTTCCCAGCCATTTGGGCAGTTTCTATGAGCCCCATTCTAGAATGTCCTCTTTTGTACTCTCTACAGTCTCACCTGCAGCTAGCAAGGTATTCCCACAGAACCTCCTCTTTGTACCCCTTCCATCATTTGGCCAGAAGGGTTTCTTATAGTGAGGACAACATGATGGCTGCCAGGCCATTTTTTTTCTTAGGATATTTTAGGTATCTTCCAGGTAGTAGTTTGTTGCGTCATATATAATAAATGATTATTGTAGGTTAGCCCTGAAATCCCGCATAAGCTATGTAAAGCTTGCAATGTGTAATCCACATAAAGTCAGATTTATCGATGTTTCCTTAGAGAAGCCTCTCTTACCTAGTTGCATCCCTTTTTCCTTTCTCACCCATATAAACCACATACTTATACATACATATACTCATCTGCACAAAATACTCAGGCTGGGAACTTTAATTTTAGAGACATTTTAAGAACATTAATATTTCATAAATATTTATTATGCTTCCAGTTATATGCCAGGTGCTATGCTAAATACATTTGCATGAATTATCTTATTTACTGCACTTATCTGGTATTTTTGTCATCAGGAGAAAGAGTATCAGCAAACGAGGATGCAAAACATGCTTGTTAAATTATTTTATTAGATACTAGTAGTATATAATGATGGATTTAGTGGACTACTTAATGTATTACCTTTAGGAATCCATGAACCAGTATTTCTAGATATTGTTTAAAATTCTGTGTGATCTTGAAAAGGAACCTGTTCTTTTGATTTTAGTTTGTCTTTTTACTAAGATGTAGCTTTACTTATTTTCTGATCATGCTGTACATTTATTTATATATATAATTATGTCATTTTCATCTATAACAACATATTTTTGGGTAAAATATATTGTGCAGAAAAAGTAATTATGAGGCATTTTTTCCCTCTTTAAAGATTTTGATGGACCATCAAAATCTGTCAGAACACGTACTCTGCATGGTTTTGTATCTGATTGAATTAGGACTTGAAAATTCAGCTGAAGAGGAATCAGATGAAGAGGTAAGTTAGTTTCTTATGTTTTTAAATATTAAAATTATAAAATGCCTTAACAAAGGTAGTGTGTCATCTGGAAATGTATTTATGGATTCATCATACACAGGAGATATTCTTAACTACTGGAAAAGGCCCTTTTTGATCTTCAAGTATATATATTCTTTTAGAGGTTTCCCTCTACTTATGATATTATTGAATTTGAAATTTATAATTCATAAAATGTGGATCTAAGAAAAGGGGTTAGTGTACTTTTGGTGTTATGCTGATAACATTGACTACTGACTAATAATTCTTACATTAGGATTTCCATCTAGAATTCCTAATAATTTGATTAGGGATTATTTTTGAGTAGCAGATTCTTTTTGGGAAGGTTTTAAGTATATGAAGTAAATATGGGAGAATTTTTAAAGTATTCAAGAATACAGGTTGTTAATATGTTATAGGACTTTAGAAGTATCATTTCCATAAAAACAGTTGTTACTAGAAATTGATTTTACAAGTGTAAGATTCCCTTTATCCCTTCTCTCCAAAAAGACAAAATATAGCACAGCATAGTAACAGCAAAAAAAAAACAAGTAAAAAGACTAGGCAGTATGTTGTTGTCTAAGTTGAGTCAACATATATTCTTCCGTAGATATTCAAAGATCATTAATATTTCCCTAAGACTAGGTCAGACTTTGATTTTTCAGACTTTCTTCTGCAGTTAGTCCACATTAGGATTACTTGACTATATTATGAGTTATTACTAATAGATGCTGAAAAATATTCTGTACTGTTAAGTATTTCCAGATTGAAAAATGTATTTTTTTCAGGAGAAATTTAGCTGATTTCCATTGAACTTACCATATTAGTATTGAGAAATTTATTCTTGTATTTTATGTTTGGATTTGTGTTTATTAGCATTTTATAATATATATATTGAAGATGAGACTGTAAAGGATTTGGAAATAAGACAGGCAGTGGATGATTGTTTGGGCTGGTTACATCTACTTTGTATGTTAGAGCAGATTTGACAAGGTTTCATATTCATGATGTTCATGTTTTAGGCATCAGTGTGTGGACCAGAACGTTGTCACGACAGTTGGTTTCCTGGCAGTAACTTAGTGTCAAACATGAGACACTTTATAAACTATGTTAGGGTGAGAGTTCCAGAGACTGCTCCAGAAGTGAAGAGAGACTCACTTGCAAGTACCAGCTCTGACAGCTTGAGTTCTTTACAAGTAAGTGTAGAAGAGGGAAGGATAAAAAGGAAAGACTCTATGTTATGTTGCGGTATATTGTTTAGATCATCCTATGATACTCAAAAGAAAAATGTGGTTTTAGGTAACTTTAAATTGTCTTTCGTTTCCTATTATATATCTAAGCAACTTCTTCCTCACCCCTCTTTTTCCTTTAATCTGCCAGAGTTCACGAAGGCCAAAAGTTCTTCAAAGAGAGGTAGATGTACATAATATTTGCATTAACTAGCAATATGGCTTTAACTGGAAATCGGAAAAACACTTTGAAGTATTTGTGTGTATATGTGTGTGTTTAATATGGTTAAATTAAAAAAAAGTTTACTGTGTGTGTGTGTTTTTATATAGTGATTTAGGTTTAATTTTAAAGAAAATTCATATTACTGAAGTTAAAAAAATAATACGTAGTATTTAATAGTGTGTATTTCTTAGGATTTTGGACAAATTATAAACAGCACATTTAGGTCTGTTTGTATTTAGCATTGTTACTAACATCTTAAAAATGAATGTTTCCTAAATCAAAATAAATTTAATCTTTAATTGCTGGCAGCATGTCCATTTATAGTTTCTTTTCTTTTTTTTTTTTTTTTGCTTCTAAGGCAATTAATTAACTTTGATAAAATAAGCCCACACAAATCTTAATATATTGTGTATTTGGATTTAGTTTGAAAACCACCTTTTTCATTGCATGTAGCTAATTAACTAATTTTTAAAAGGCAGAAATGAAAAATCTTAAAATGACATACCAAGTAACTAAACTTAATCACCTCTAATCTGTACAATCTATTTTTGTGGGTAGAGAGCACTGCATCAGATGTTTCTCTTAGTAGGGTCCATTTATAGGAGCTTTCTTTGCCTTTGACAACGTATTTTTACTGTGAACACCATAAGAATTTTGATTAAACTGAAATCTTAATAAGAAGCAGCTTTTGCCTCTAATGTTGGTACAGAGTACTTTGAAAAATAGTTTGGATGTTAAAAAATAGTGTATACTATAATTTAGCTCATAAAAGCTCAACTGATACTGGAGCATCCTTTCAGTGCTTGCTTAAAAAAAATTAAATCCATTAAATTGACTCAGATCCTAATTAAAAGATGATTTCTAAGAGCTCTGATGCAGCTTGACTGCTTGAACAAAAGACTATTTAGAAGATAAATTATTGAGAGAAATATTTAAAATTTGTTCAAATAACAAATTATAGTGGTATTCAGATATGACACAAATCAGTTTGGTTTTTCATCTTTATATTTCCTTTTAGTAACTGTGTGTTAGAAGTAATTTTCAAACTTTGAAGTTCTTTAGAAATGAAATTAATTAGTAGTTCAGATCCATCAATTTAGGAAAAAATTTGTAATTTATAATTTACTTAACTAAAAAAATTTATAATTTACTTAACTAGAAAATGTAGCAAGTTAGTAAAGAGTATAGTTTTCTTTTTTTTAGTAGAAGTATAGTTGACATACAATGTTATATTCGAAGAATATAGTAGTCTTAATGAATAGTGGTGGAACATCTTTTATTCCTGTAAACTGGTGAGGAACTTAGTGTAGGATTCCTCTTTAATGTGGCTATAGATACTACTCAGGCTTTGTCTGTTTTTCCTGGTAGATAGGCCTAGGAGGCTGAGAAAGAGGTATTATTGTGAATAGCCGTCTTTCTCCTCAGAATTGTTTCCAGATTGAATGAGACTAAATATATTTAAGAGAGGTAAAGGGATAGACTTACTCAAAGGACAAATCTATTGAATAAATCCTCAGATGAAACTTTGAACATTATAGTGCTAACATATTTTTACACTTAACACTGAATAACTTCTCTTGATTTTCTTTCTCTTTTTTAACGGTAGAATTCTGGTACAGCTCAAGTTTTCAGCTTAGTAGCAGAGCGTAGAAAGAAGTTTCAAGAGATCATCAATCGCAGTAGCAGTGAAGCAAATCAGGTGGTTCGTCCCAAAACTTCAAGTAAATGGTCTGCTCCTGGTTCGGCTCCACAGTTAACTACAGCCATTTTGGAAATTAAAGAAAGCATATTGTCTTTGTTAATTAAACTTCATCACAAACTCTCAGGAAAACAAAACTCCTACTATCCTCCTTGGCTTGATGACATAGAAATTTTAATCCAACCAGAAATTCCTAAATATAATCATGGAGATGGTATAACTGCAGTAGAAAGAATTTTACTAAAAGCTGCATTGCAAAGCAGAATGAACAAACGCATCATCGAAGAGATATGTAGAAAAGTGACCCCTCCTGTACCACCCAAAAAAATCACTGCAGCAGAAAAGAAAACACTGGACAAAGAAGAAAGGTAATTTTTATTTTGATGTTTTAAACATGTTGTCTGGTACAGTTGAAGATTTGATAGATCTCCTTTTTTGGCCATTTGAGGCTAATCACCTGGATGTTTAACATCTATAGTCATAGCTGATTCCTTTGTAAGATAAAGGGAACCAAACACAGTCAGTGCTTGGGCATGTATTATGCTTGAGTTAGTTGGGGATGAAAAAATGCTGACCCCAGCATTAAATTATTACCCTAAACTTGTAGGCAGCCCCTTTTAGAAAAATTGCTCTTAGTAGATTATCTAACAATTCTGCTTCTTTAAAAAACTATCCTCAATTCAACTTTAAATGAGAATAGAAAATTAAAAAAAAAATACCCTAATATTTCTCAGAATAAAAATTTGATTGTTTTTGTTTTTTGTTTTTTTAGCCTTTTCCAATCTTTCCAACAAATGATCACTAGTTATTGAACAAGTAATGTTTCAAAACATACTTATAGCTCTAGCTTTTAGAACTTCAGGTTGCTTTTAATTTGTTGTTAAATCATAATGTACTTAAAATTTTTTTTACATTAAAAGAATTTTTTAAGTGAATTCTACTCCTAATGTGGGGCTCAAACTCATGACCCTGAGATCAAGAGTTGCTTGCTCTACCAATCTAGCCAGCTAGATGCCCCTGTTAAATTGTAATATTTGTATTTAAAAATAAAAATCTTTCTTGGATAATGTTCCTGTTTACCAGTATAGGAGAGGCTGGGGACCAAGATAAGAGACGCTTAGGCTTAGCAGTAAAGTTGATCATGCTCAATTTTGTCCATTACTGAATTTAAAGAGGACATCCAGGTGAAGACGTCCAGTCAGATAAAGGGTTTGAGACTTAGGGGAGAATTCTGAGTTAGCACTTTAGATGTGGGCATATAGGTAAGTAGTTAAAGACTTATATGGAAGAGTGTGTATAGTAAGAAATGAGAACACTTACTATAAAACTTTTATAGAATAAGAAAAAAACATTAAAGGGAATGACTGAGAAAGGAATACCTCTAAAAGTGACTGGAAAGGGATGGCTAGAGTGAAAGAGGAGGAACACTGTAGAGAGTGGTGTTCAAGGGGGTTGAGAATGGAAGAAACAGTGAGATTACACTACAGAAGTTCAGGTAAGATTGGCAGTTCCATTTGATTCAGTACTTAGGAGGTTGTCCTTTGGTAACTATCAGGAGCAATTTAAATCACATATATAGTTGTACTTCATTTCTGATGCAATTAAATTTGTTACAGATCATTTATATTAAAAGTATATAGAAAAGCCTTCAGTAGATGAAGAATGTAGGAGAATGTGCCTAGGTGGCTCAGTCGGTTAGGCATCTGCCTTCAGCTCAGGTTATGATCCCAGAGTCCTGGAATTGAGCCCTGCATTGGGCTGTCTGCTCCTCTCTCTTCTTCTGCCCCTCCCTTGCACTCTCTCTTTCTCAAATCAATCCATCAATCTTAGAAAAAAAAGAATGTAGAAGAGTTTTATTTCTATTTTTTTTTTTTTTAAGATTTTATATATTTATTTGACAGACAGAGATCACAAGTAGGCAGAGAGGCAGGCAGAGAGAGAGGAGAAAGCAGGCTCCCCACTGAGCAGAGAGCCCGATGCGGGGCTCGATCCCAGGACCCTGGGATCATGACCGGAGTCGAAGGCAGAGGCTTTAACCCACTGAGCCACCTAGGTGCCCCGAAGAGTTTTATTTCTCACAGTACTTCATAAATAGGAGTTGTTATAAATAACTAAAATATAATTTATATGACAGTTCATTAATTTTGAATCAGTAACTGCCTAAGATTTAATAGATCTACTGATAAAATTAGAAGGTTGAAAAACGAGGTAAAATTCTTATTTTTATTAACCTCTTAAATTGGTCATATTTTCTTGGTTATAGAATAATGTCTTTTATTTTTTTATTTTTAAAATTTTTTTAAATTTTAAAATTTTTAAATAAACATATAATGTATTTTTATCCCCAGGGGTACAGGTCTGTGAATCGCCAGGTTTACACACTTAGAATAATGTCCTTTTTTTAAAGAAGATAAACTTTTAGTGAATCAAAGTTTATTTTATTTGGTTATTTTGGTTTATTTTGTAACAATTACTCATAATAGATGTGATACGGGAGTAGATCAGATGCCATTTTTACAAAGGCGGCGCTAATGCTGTTATAATAAATAATAGTCTGAAAAAAGGTGTTTTTTTTTTTTTTCTCCCTTTTGGGCTTTGTTTCCTTTGAGTGGTAATGTTGATGATATTGAGAAGTCCTTGAAGCTAATTCTATAGCAGACGGTGAAGGATTAAGACGAATTTATTTGAATTTCACTATGCTTCTCACGTCTTTTTTCAATTTATTTTGGATTTTGGATTAAGTTTTATTTAATAAAGGCCAGACAGGTTATAAACACTTGATGGTGATACAGTCCCAACTACGTCACCTATGGACAAACTTGGCATCACTTCCGTAATAGTAACTCCATAGAAAATAAGATACAAATAGGAAGGAAACCTTTAGACAGTTATAACAATATGCAACCTCAGTGTTTCCACCTCTGGTATAGTAATGGAAAATTCTTGGGTTGTATGAAATCTGCCAGAACTTGTTTGTCTTTTCATTTTTATTTACATTTATGCCCAGTTTTAGAAAAGAATTACCTAAGTTAATAAAAAATTCACAAGGTTAAAATAATTGATACATTTTTTATGCAAATCACAGAAAGTGAGGATAGAATTTTTTTCTTTAAACAGTTTAAAACAGCATTCGTTTATTTACTCGCTGTTAATGTATATTGAAATGTAGGTGTGGTATGACAGGGTTCTCGATTTACAGTCTCACAAGGCTAAAATCAAGGTTACAGTCATAATTATCTGGAGCTTACATGCAGTCTTCTAGGCTTATGTGGTTGTGGGAGAGTAGACATGCATTTTAATACTAGTGCTAAGCAGTTACATTTGTGGCTTCCTTATGTTTGGTACATGGAATTATTATTTGAAATATCTTTTATGGCTATACTCTAAATGTACATGTAAAGGTGATTTATAGAGTGGCATAACTGATTGTTTTAATTCAAGAAACATAAACTTATAAATTTACAGAGTAGTGATGTAGGAGACCAAACTTGTATTATGTCAATGCTATTGTTTCTGACAGCATTTTTGGAGGTCCACAAAATGCTTCGAGCATTTCTAGCACATCTTTGTTTCCATTTCTTCTATGGTGCAAATTTTTGTCCTTTGAGGATATATTTAATTTTTTTTAAATTAAATTCAGTTAGCCATATAGTACATCATTAGTTTCACGTGTAGAGTTCAATAATTCATCATTGCATAGGCTAAATAATAAATAATTCATAACTGATGAATTAATCCAAAGGAATATTTATGCTTAGGTTTGGAATATAGTTTTATTCTTTGTCATATTTGAGACACATTTTTTTTTTTTACTTGAAACAAACTAAACTTAGAAGAAAGAAATCTTAGTAGAAACTGGGAAATCTCTGGCTTCTCTGCTCATTCTCTTTTAGGAAAGACTTATTCTTTTTTTTTTTTTTAAAATTTTTATTTATTTATTTTTTCTTTTCAGTGTTCCAGAATTCATTGTTTATGCACCACACCCAGTGCTCCATGCAATACGTGCCTTCCATAATACCCATCACCAGCTCACCCAACCTCCCACGCCCCTCCCTTCCAAAACCCTGTTTGTTTCTCAGAGTCCATAGTCTCATGGTTCGTTTCCCCCTCCAATTTCCCCCAACTCACTTCTCCTCTCCATCTCCCCATGTCCTCTGTGTTATTCCTTATGCTCCACAAATAAGCGAAACCATATGATAATTGACTTTCTCTCTTTGACTTATTTCACTCAGCATAATCTCTTCCAGTCCTGTCCATGCTGATACAAAAGTTGGGTATTCATCCTTTCTGATGGAGACATAATACTCCATAGTATATATGGACCATATCTTTTAAAAAAAAATTATTTTTTATTAACATATAATGTATTATTAGCCCCAGGGGTACAGGTCTATGAATCACCAGGTTTACACACTTCACAGCACTCACCATAGCACATACGTTCCCCATTGTCCATAACCCAGCCACTCTCTCCCTACCCCTTTCCCCCCAGCAACCCTCTGTTTTGTGAGATTAAGAGTCTCTTATGGTTTGTCTCCCTCCCGATCCCATCATGTTTCATTTTTTCCTTCCCTACTCCCCAAACCCCACTTTGCCTCTCAATTTCCTTATATCGGGGAGATCATATGATAATTGTTTTTCTCTGATTGACTTATTTTGCTCAGCACAATACCCTCTAGTTCCATCCACATCCTTGCAAATGGCAAGATTGCATTTCTTTTGATGGCTGCATAGTATTCCATTGTGTGTATCTACCACATCTTCTTTATCCATTCATCTGTTGATGGACATCTAGGTTCTTTCAATAGTTTCGCTATTGTGGACATTGCTGCTATAAACATTGGGGTGCACGTGCCCCTTCGGATCACTACATTTGTATCTTTAGGGTAAATACCCAGTAGTGCGAATGCTGGGTCATAGGATAGCTCTGTTTTCAACTTTTTGAGGAACTTCCATGCTGTTTTCCAGAGTGGCTGTACCAGCTTGCATTTCCACCAACAGTTGGACTATATCTTCTTTATCCATTCATCCGTTGAAGGGTAACTTGGTTCTTTCCACAGTTTGGCGATTGTGGCCATTGCTGCTATGAACATTGGGGTAGAGATGGCCCTTCTTTTCACTACATCTGTATCTTTGGGGTAAATACCCAATAGTGCAATTGCAGGGTCATAGGGAAGCTCTTATTTTTAATTCCTTTTTTTTTAAGGTTTTATTTATTTATTTGAGAAAGAGAGACAGTGAGAGAGAGCATGAGAGGGGAGAAGGTCAGAGAGAGAAGCCGACTCTCCATGGAGCTGGGAGCCTGATGTGGGACTTGATCTGAGGACTCTGGAATCATGGCCTGAGCTGAGGGCAGTTGCTTAACCAACTGAGCAACCCAGCCACCCTCTATTTTTAATTTCTTAAGGAATCTCCACACTGTTTTCCAAAGTGGCTGCACCAACTTGCATTCCCACCAACAGTGTAAGAGGATTCCCCTTTCTCCACATCCTCTCTGACACATGTTGTTTACTGTCTTGTTAATTTTGGCCATTCTAACTTGTATAAGGTGGTATCTCAGTGTGGTTTGATTTGAATCTCCCTGATAGCTAGTGATGATGAACATTTTTTCATGTGTCTGTTAGCCATTTGTATGTCTTCTTTGTAGAAGTGTCTATTCATGTCTTCTGCCCGTTTTTTGATGTGATAATCTGTTTTGTGTGTGTTGAGTTTGAGGAGTTCTTTATAGATCTTGGACATCAGCCCTTCGTCTGTACTGTCATTTGGGAATATCTCCTACCATTCTGTGGGTTGCCTCTTTGTTTTGTTGACTGTTTCCTTTGCTGTGCAGAAGCTTTTGATCTTGATGAAGTCCCAAAAGTTCATTTTCGCTTTTGTTTCCTTTGCCTTTGGAGACATATCTTGAAAGAAGTTGCTGTAACCGTTGTCAAAGAGGTTACTGACGATGTTCTCCTCTAGGATTCTGATGGATTCCTGCCTCACATTGAGGTCTTTTATAGGAAAGGCCTATTCTTAATGTAACAGTAAATCTTACTATTCATATCTTTTAGATTTTGTTCATATCTAAACATCCTAGCTTCATCTAGCAACCAGTTTGCTGTTATTTGTGCCTGGGGTTAAATTGTGGGTTCTTTGCTAAAAAGAATTTTCTTACTCTTGCTACCAACTGACATATACTTAGGAAATTGTGTTGTTGAAAATCCAAATTTTCTGTTTTAATTATTTCACAGTTTAAAGTAAATCTTGGCTTTTATTTTTACCTTTTTAAGCCAGTGATCTTCAAACCATCTTTCAACAGTGGAGGGGTGCCTGAGTGGTTTAGTTTAGTTTAGTTTAGTTAAGCATCTGACTCTTGGTTTTGGCTCAGGTCATGATCTCATGGGTTGTGAGATCAAGACCCACATTGGGATACCCGCTCAGTGGGGAATCTACTTAAAGATTCTCTCAGATTGTCCTCAACTGTGTGCCAGAGGCTTTTCATACAGTATACACTCCTGAAATTTAGTAAGTCTTAAACACGTCTGATACATATCACTTTATTTCTGTTTAATCTAGGCGACAAAAGGCTCGAGAGAGGCAGCAGAAATTGCTTGCAGAGTTTGCTTCACGACAGAAAAGCTTCATGGAAACTGCAATGGATGTTGGTAAGTTAAAATTTATTAGTTTAGAACTCTTACAATGACACATATTACTTCAGGGATTATCTAGTTCAGTTTTTCACCAGTTTTCAACATTATAGATGGATGATTTCTAGTCTTTATTTAAACAACAGAGCGATGGAGGATCAGGCTATTATAGCCAGTTTATTCTGTTGTTGCATAGTTTTAATTGTTAGAAAGTTCTTTCTGATGGTAACAATATGATATCCTATATTTTCTTCTGTTACTTTGTCCTTCAGATTTGCGAGGTTCACCAACATGTATTTACTTAATCTGATTTTTCCTGTGAAATCATCTTAAGACTTTTGAAATAGCTTTCAAATACTTTTAGTGCCTCCTCCTTCCACTACTCCTTCAGTAGTTCTTAAGATCAGTTGCACTTCTCACTTCATTAAGATTAGCGTTAACCTTTGTATAGTGAGAGGGGATGCCATTTTCCTGTAGGATAGTAGATTGCTATGAGGAATGTTTTATAAACCTTGTAAGAATAGATTAAATTTCAGTGAATCTCAGTTTTCAGTTAACCAGGATATTCCCTTTCCTGACTACCTCTTGCATTCTAGTGATGTTTTTTTCTTTTTTTTTTTTTTAACTTTTAGACAGAAATGCTGAAATAAAGTTGTGCATTTAAAGTGTATACACGTATGTGCAAACACGCATACATTCTTTCACAGTGTAATCTTAGAAATGACATAGTATTTCTGTACAAAAGTACATTCTCATGCACTTTTGTGCACATAAGCACACATAATCAACATCCAGAAGAGGTGTGGGGGGTGGGTTAGTCTAGATATAATATTATGTCTTCTGAACCCTCAACAGGTGAGTTTGTGTTCAAGACATAACTTTGATGTAAAGAATACTGTTTATCAGATTAATTTAGTGTCAGTTGACTTTCTCATATGAAAGATGAGGATTTAGTTCATTGACACTACTTTTCCTTTTTCTATTCCATCTTCTCTTTCTTTCTGGAAATTCATAATCAGTATTATTTTTTACATATCAAATATAATTATAATGTATATGAACTGTTCTCTCTGTAGCCAGTTCCTTCATACTCCTTCATATAAAGTGAATTAATAAGCACCCCTATTTTTCCTTTCCTCGTCTCTATGTTTTGCCTTTATCAGGTATTTCCTTTTAAATCGTTAGGGTTGCTAACATTTTCTTTTGCCGTCACAATCAGGTGTTCCATCCAGAGGTTGACTTTAAGTGTTGAGAAATAATAGGACTTAAAAATTTTTTTTCTTAAAATTTTACTTACTTATTTTTTAAAAAAGACTTTGAGAGAGAGAGTGAGAAAACATGAGCAGGGGAAAGGATGGAGGGAGAGGGAGAAGCAGATTTCCCTGCTGAGCATGACCGCTGGAATATGGCAGAATAAATTTCTGATAAATGAAGTAAGTTACAGACATCATGACAGTTTACCCCTAAACATTTAAGCATGCATGTCCTGGAGTTGAAAATATTCTCCTATTCAACCACAATATATCATATGTAAGAACATTACTTTTTTTTTTTAACAAAGTAAATATCTTCACAATATCAACCTGGATATTATGTTAAACTATGTTAAAAATTTTAATTTGTTTATGGATCACTTTGTCCTTTAATACCAAAATTCTGTGTTCTGAAGTCACTTCAAGGCAGTCCTTTTTGTGGGAAGTAATGTAACCAGTGTGATACACAGTTTGGCTTATTTGTTTGCGGCTTTAGGAGCTAAGAAAAAAGCCTTAGTTAATAATAGTTGTGGAACTTGCTTTTATCTGTTGCCTCCCTTTCCCAAGTGAGATAAAACGGATATAGTTTTCTGAGGAGTTGATTAAGCAAAGTACCTAGAGGAGGTTAGGAAGTGCTGTCTTGAATAGGAGAATGGTCACCCTTCCCCTGAGGAGACTGCAGGGAAGAAGGAAGAGTAGATAGAGATAGAGGTGAGTTCCACTGTGGTTAAGGCAGATGGGAAATTGAGGCAATTACTCGGTTGCTTCAGTTTTCAGGGTTAATTAAAAGGTAAGCTCTGCTGAGTGAAAAGAGTAACACCTGAGATTTGAAATAGCTGCTGAGGACAGTGGGAGATGTTGCTCATCTCCCACTGCAAAGTTAATGACTTCCTTTCCTAAATCTTGTTACTTGTGGAAGGTTTGACCTTTTTTTTTGGCAGTAGCCAGGGCACCAGAAAAACAATTGAGAAATTAGGTAGGTATGATTGTTAACCAATAGAGGCAATATCACAGAAGCCATCAGGATAATGAGCTTTGCTTTCTTCCAGTCCCCGTTCTTGCGTTCCTCTGTGGTGACAGTGAGGTAGTATAGATTCATGAGCACTTGGTTTGTTTATGTTGGTTATGGCAGTGCCAGTGGGATTCTGGACCATTCAGATCTGTATGTTCCTTTTGTTTATAACTGAGTCCCTTCCCAAAGAAATCTGACTCCAAAAACCTATTTGAGAGCCCATTTTCACCATTCCCGAGATAAAAATTGCAAAGTCACATGTCTCTCTGTCTCTGATTACCATTTGCTTTTGACATTATATATTATAATATTATTAACACATGACACAGGGCCTGCACCTGAGGCACCATCTGGCATTACCTAGATACAATTTTAGTCCACTGCTTTGCTTCATTTGTCAGATTCCTTTGTCTTGCGTTATTTCTCATTTGTGTTGTAAAAAATGCTAGCATTTTTTAGTTGCTTCTTATTTTGCCTTTATCTTTCTTTATGAGGGCTGTTTTCTTAACACTTAACATAACACTCAGAATATTTCAGATTTATAACAGAGTATTTTACAAATTCTCTAATCTATATAGCACATTAGTAAGTAAAAATTTAGGGACAAAAGCTTTTCTTTCTGAATACAGCTGATTTCTGCTCTGTGATTAGTACTCTTTTTTTCTGTTCCTTAATACCTTTCTATAGTTATCAAAATTTTTTTTTATTTCTTTTCAGCATAACAGTATTCATTGTTTTTGCACCACACCCAGTGCTCCATGCAATACTTGCCCTCCCTAATACCCACCACCTTGTTCCCCCAACCTCCACCCCCCGCCCCTTCAAAACCCTCAGATTGTTTTTCAGAGTCCATAGTCTCTCATGGTTCACCTCCCCTTCCAGTTTCCCTCAACTCCCTTCTCCTCTCCATCTCCCCATGTCCTCCATGTTATTTGTTATAGTTATCAAATTTTTATATGAAGAGATTTACCTCTGTATATTGTTTCATCTTTCTCTCCTGGTCATTATTCCCATTATTTATTTTTACTAGTCATCTAGGTATAGGAGTCAGGATGTTAGATTATAACCTTGATCCATTAAGGTTTATCATATAGATATGGCTGAAATGCAACAGAATTGAATTCCAAGCGGGAGTTCAGATGTTTAACATAGAATAAGAATTTATTTTGGAAATTATCTTCTGATCTTAAACATACTACATTTTAATTGTATAAATTGTACAGTATAGGAGAGCATAAGGAAGGACATATTTTTCCCTAATCCCACCATACAAAAGACATGTACATTACTGATGATACGATACTGTATATTACAATTTTGCCTTTATACACATTTTAACATACAAATATCCTTGTATTATTATTAAAACTCCTGTTTCCTATAATATTTAAAGTTGAAGAAAGAATTTTTAAAGTTCATTGGAGAGAGAGCAAGGTATAGTGGCTTTGAACATGGACTCTGGAGCCTGTCTGCCTAGGTTTATACCTCAGCCACACCACTATCTGGGGCAATTTACCTCACCTCTCTCTGCATCAGTTTTCACATAGTGAAAAAAGAATTATTATATTACCTACTTCCTAGGGTTGCTGTGAGGATTGAATGTATTAGTACATTTAAAACACTTAGAGTAGGGGCGCCTGGGTGGCTCAGTGGGTTAAAGCCTCTGCCTTTGGCTCAGGTCATGATCCCAGGGTCCTGGGATCGAGCCCCACATGGGGTTCTCTGCTCAGCAGGGAGCCCGCTTCCTCCTCTCTCTCTCTCTCTCTGCCTGCCTCTCTGCCTACTTGTGATCTCTATCTGTCAAATAAATAAATAAAACACTTAGAATACTTTGCATATAAGAAGTGTTTATAGGCATTGGCTATTGCTATTCTTATTTTGAATTATATAATTTACTTAATTATCCCTTCATAATTAGACTATAGTTTTCTTCTTTTTTTAAAAGATTTTATTTACTTACATGAGAGAGAGAGTGCACGAGAAGGGGGGAGGGCAACTGGGAGAGGGAGAAGCAGACCCTCTGTGGAGCAGAGAGCCTAATGCAGGGCTCAATTCCGAGACCCTGGGATCATGATCTGAGCCACCCAGGCTCCTCCTATGGTTTTTTTCTAATTTTAATTATAAATAATTTTAATTTTAATTATAAATACTGTGTACCCAAAACTTTTTCTGTATTTTGAGTTTGGGTCTAAGAGTATGAGTTTTGGGGGATGATGGTGATACCTTGCTTTGCATGTTAACTGTGTTCCCACCACTGTGCTAAATACATTCTGTATATTGACTTATTTGTCCTGACATCCCCATGAGAGAGGTGGTGTTATTCCAAACAAAGATGCCTAGACTCAGAGTAAGTAATTCCTCTGAGGTTATGCTGTAGTAAATTGTAGGGCCTGGGCAATCGACAAGGCTTGTCTGCTCTTTACTATTTCTTCATATTTGGAGCAAATAAAGGAGAGTTAAGTGTTCTTCCCCTAAGTTGGTAGCCATGGGATGAAAGGGACAGACATGAGATCAGTTGCCAAGTAAGAGTTGAACAGACCTGATTATTGATTGATTGATTCAGGCACAAGGCACAAGATATGCAACATGTTTGGAAATTTTTGTTTTTTTTAAAAAAACAGAATGAAAAGAATACTGCTTTTCCAATAGCTGAAGCAAAAATCTTTGATGTTCCTCTATTAGTCTAGCCTGTTGTAGGGCCAGCCCCACCCAAATCACATGAACTGGAAGGGAGTGGTGAGGGGGCAATTCTGCTAACAAAAACTAAAGTCTGCTGTCAGCAGAAGGTCAGGAGATACTAGGTACGTTGAAATAACATTTGTCCACCATACCCAGCCTTTAAGATTTCATTTGGGATGTGGGATTGTCTAAGCAGCAGCTGGCACACATCAGGATTTGGTTGATTTTTATTGTTGTTGGTTGTAGAGGAAGCTGTTTATTTTGTTATTTAATAACAGCTTAATTTGAGGTTTATCCTTTTATTTTTTAACATGTATGCTAAATATTTAGTGTTATTTATATAAGAAGGGAGGGTGAGGATATGAATGTATTTTATAAATTATGTTGAGATATAAAAATATTTATATCCTTAGTGTCCCTTTCTTAGGTTAATAATAACGTACTATGTATGCTTTCTTTACCTTGTTTTTTTCCACTTAACATTCTATCCTGGAGATCCCACCATGTAGTGTATAGAGATCTTCTTCATTCCCTTTTCTAGCTGTACAGTATTCCATTTTATAGGTTTCTCCTTCCCCCCATATTTTATTCAGATGGTCTTCTGTTATTGGAATTTGGGTTGTTTCTACTACAAATAGCACTGCAGTGAATATCCTCGCATATGTATCTATTCATATTTTCATAATATATCTATAAGATGGATTTTTAGAAGTGGTATTGCTAGGTCAAAGGGTAAATACATGTAATTTTGCTAGATATTGTCAAATTGCTTTCATAGGAGTTGTACTGTTCTGCATTCCCATCAACATTGTGTCATAGTATCAATTTCCTTACATCCTTATCATTAGAATAAGTTGTCAAACTTTTGTTTTTTTGAAAACATGGTAGGGGAGAAGAAATGGTATCATAGTCTAATTTTAATTAGCATTTCTCTTACTATTAAAAAGGATGATCTTTACATTTTTAACTGCTTCTTATTCCCTGGTATATCTTTTTGCTGCTTTAGACAGTTTGGGGTATAATTTTATCATAAATTAGACTCTTTTTTAGTGCTCTTCCATTTCCTTAGAATCAGGCACAGCTGTGAACTTTGTTCTCTTTCAAGTAGGACTGATCTACTTGTGACATTGGAATGCATGTAGTGCATAGTTTTATGTATCTATGGCTGTTGTATATAAGTGTAAAAACATTTTATGAAGTATTGTAGTTTTGAATTATTCTCTGTAACTTGTGAAATTCTTGGTCTCTCAACTAGGTAGAAACTTCTTGAATTCCTTTTCAATGAAATTAGAAAGCAGACCTCATGTATAGAATATTTTTTGCATTGTTTGCTCTGAATATAAATATATCAGTTTTGGGGATAGTGTTAGTCTGTCATGTTTTTAAAATTTTTATTTAAATTCCAGTTAGTTAATGTACAGTGTAATATTAGTTTCAGGTGTACAATTTAATGATTCAACACTTAAGTACAACACGATGTTCATCACAAGTACTCTCCTTAATCCCCATCACCTATTTGACATATCCCCCATCGACCTCCTCTCTGGTAACCATCAGTTTGTTTTCTATAGTTAAGAGTCTGTTCTTGGTTTGTGTCTCTTTTTTTCCCCTTTGCTCATTTGTTTTGTTTTTTAAATTCCACATATGAATGAAATCATATGGTATTTCTCTTTCTCTGACTTACTTAGCTTAAAATAATACTCTCTAGCTCCATCCATGTCATTGCAAATGGCAAGATTGCATTCTTTTTTATGGCTGAGTAATATCCATCACACACACACACACGCACAAACACACACACACATGCGTGTGCGTGCACACCTCCCTCCCCATCTTCTTTATCCATTCATCAGTTGATGGACATGGGCTGTTTCCATAATTTGGCTGTTGTAGATAATGCTGCTGTAAATATGTATCCCTTTGAATTAATATATATATATTTTTTTAATTTTATTTTTTATAAACATATATTTTTTTCCCCAGGGGTACAGGTCTGTGAATCGCCAGGTTTACACACTTCACTGCACTCACCATAGCACATACCCTCCCCAATGTCCATAATAACCCCACCCCCCCACCCCCCTCCCCCCAGCAACCTTCAGTTTGTTTTGTGAGATTAAGAGTCACTTATGGTTTATCTCCCTCCCAATCCCATCTTGCTTCATTTACTCTTCTCCTATCCCCTTAACCCCCATGTTGCATCTCCTCTCCCTCATATCAGGGAGATCATATGATAGTTGTCTTTCTCCGATTGACTTATTTCGCTAAGCATGATACCCTCTAGTTCCATCCACGTCGTCGCAAATGGCAAGATTTCATTTCTTTTGATGGCTGCATAGTATTCCATTGTGTATATATACCACATCTTCTTTATCATTCATCTGTTGATGGACATCTAGGTTCTTTCCATAGTTTGGCTATTGTAGACATTGCTGCTATAAACATTCGGGTGCACGTGCCCCTTCGGATCACTACGTTTGTATCTTTAGGGTAAATACCCAGCAGTGCAATTGCTGGGTCATAGGGTAGTTCTATTTTCAACATTTTGAGGAACCTCCATGCTGTTTTCCAGAGTGGTTGCACCAGCTTGCATTCCCACCAACAGTGTAGGAGGGTTCCCCTTTCTCCGCATCCTCGCCAGCATCTGTCATTTCCTGACTTGTTAATTTTAGCCATTCTGACTGGTGTGAGGTGGTATCTCATAGTGGTTTTGATTTGTATTTCCCTGATGCCGAGTGATATGGAGCACTTTTTCATGTGTCTGTTGGCCATCTGGATGTCTTCTTTGCAGAAATGTCTGTTCATGTCTTCTGCCCATTTCTTGATTGGATTATTTGTTCTTTGGGTGTTGAGTTTGCTAAGTTCTTTATAGATTCTGGACACTAGCCCTTTATCTGATATGTCGTTTGCAAATATCTTCTCCCATTCTGTCAGTTGTCTTTTGGTTTTGTTAACTGTTTCCTTTGCTGTGCAAAAGCTTTTGATCTTAATAAAATCCCAATAGTTCATTTTTGCCCTTGCTTCCCTTGCCTTCGGCGATGTTCCTAGGAAGATGTTGCTGCGGCTGAGGTAGAAGAGTTGCTGCCTGAGTTCTCCTCAAGGATTTTGATGGATTCCTTTCTCACATTGAGGTCCTTCATCCATTTTGAGTCTATTTTCGTGTGTGGTGTAAGGAAATGATCCAATTTCATTTTTCTGCATGTGGCTGTCCAATTTTCCCAACACCATTTATTGAAGAGGCTGTCTTTTTTCCATTGGACATTCTTTCCTGCTTTGTCGAAGATTAGTTGACCATAGAGTTGAGGGTCTATTTCTGGGCTCTCTATTCTGTTCCATTGATCTATGTGTCTGTTTTTGTGCCAGTACCATGCTGTCTTGATGATGACAGCTTTGTAGTAGAGCTTGAAGTCTGGAATTGTGATGCCACCAACTTTGGCTTTCTTTTTCAATATTCCTTTGGCTATTCGCGGTCTTTTCTGGTTCCATATAAATTTTAGGATTATTTGTTCCATTTCTTTGAAAAAAATGGATGGTACTATGATAGGAATTGCATTAAATGTGTAGATTGCTTTAGGTAGCATAGACATTTTCACAATATTTATTCTTCCAATCCAGGAGCATGGAACATTTTTCCATTTCTTTGTGTCTTCCTCAATTTCTTTCATGAGTACTTTATAGTTTTCTGAGTATAGATTCTTAGCCTCTTTGGTTAGGTTTATTCCTAGATATCTTATAGTTTTAGGTGCAATTGTAAATGGGATTGACTCCTTAATTTCTCTTTCTTCTGTCTTGTTGTTGGTGTAGAGAAATGCAACTGATTTCTATGCATTGATTTTATATCCTGACACTTTACTGAATTCCTGTACAAGTTCTAGCAGATTTGGAGTGGAGTCTTTTGGGTTTTCCACATATAGTATCATATCATCTGTGAAGAGTGATAGTTTGACTTCTTTGCCGATTTGGATGCCTTTAATTTCTTTTTGTTGTCTGATTGCTGAGGCTAGGACTTCTAGTACTATGTTGAATAGCAGTGGTGATAACGGACATCCCTGCCGTGTTCCTGACCTTAGCAGAAAAGCTCTCAGTTTTTCTCCATTGAGAATGATATTTGCGATGGGTTTTTCATAGATGGCTTTGATAATATTGAGGTATGTGCCCTCTATCCCTACAGTTTGAAGAGTTTTGATCAGGAAGGGATGCTGTACTTTGTCAAATGCTTTTTCAGCATCTATGGAGAGTATCATATGGTTCTTGTTCTTTCTTTTATTAATGTGTTGTATCACATTGATTGATTTGCGGATGTTGAACCAACCTTGCAGCCCTGGAATAAATCCCACTTGGTCGTGGTGAATAATCCTTTTAATGTACTGTTGAATCCTATTGGCTAGTATTTTGGTGAGAATTTTTGCATCTGTGTTCATCAAGGATATTGGTCTGTGTTCTCTTTTTTGATGGGATCCTTGTCTGGTTTTGGGATCAAGGTGATGCTGGCCTCATAAAATGAGTTTGGAAGTTTTCCTTCCATTTCTATTTTTTGGAACAGTTTCAGGAGAATAGGAATTAGTTCTTCCTTAAATGTTTGGTAGAATTCCCCCGGGAAGCCGTCTGGCCCTGGGCTTTTGTTTGTTTGGAGATTTTTGATGACTGTTTCAATCTCCTTACTGGTTATGGGTCTGTTCAGGCTTTCTATTTCTTCCTGGTTGAGTTGTGGTAGTTTATATGTCTCTAGGAATGCATCCATTTCTTCTAGATTTTCAAATTTGTTGGCATAGAGTTGCTCATCGTATGTTCTTATGATTGTCTGTATTTCTTTGGTGTTAGTTGTGATCTCTCCTCTTTCATTCGTGATTTTATTTATTTGGGTCCTTTCTCTTTTCTTTTTGATAAGTCTGGCCAGAGGTTTATCAATCTTATTAATTCTTTCAAAGAACCAGCTCCTAGTTTCGTTGATTTGTTCTATTGTTTTTTTGGTTTCTATTTCATTGATTTCTGCTCTGATCTTTATGATTTCTCTTCTCCTGCTGGGTTTAGGGTTTCTTTCTTGTTCTTTCTCCAGCTCCTTTAGGTGTACGGTTAGGTTGTGTACCTGAGACCTTTCTTGTTTCTTGAGAAAGGCTTGTACCGCTATATATTTTCCTCTCAGGACTGCCTTTGTTGTGTCCCACAGATTTTGAACCGTTGTATTTTCATTATCATTTGTTTCCATGAATTTTTTCAATTCTTCTTTAATTTCCTGGTTGACCCATTCATTCTTTAGAAGGATGCTGTTTAGTCTCCATGTATTTGGGTTCTTTCCAAATTTCCTCTTGTGATTGAGTTCTAGCTTCAGAGCATTGTGGTCTGAAAATATGCAGGGAATGATTCCAATCTTTTGATAATGGTTGAGACCTGATTTAGGACCGAGAATGTGATCTATTCTGGAGAATGTTCCATGGGCACTAGAGAAGAATGTGTATTCTCTTGCTTTGGGATGAAATGTTCTGAATATATCTGTGATATCCATCTGGTCCAGTGTGTCCTTTAAGGCCTTTATTTCCTTGTTGATCTTTTGCTTGGATGATCTGTCCATTTCAGTGAGGGGAGTGTTAAAGTCCCCTACTATTATTGTATGATTGTCGATGTGTTTCTTTGATTTTGTTAGTAATTGGTTTATATAGTTGGCTGCTCCCACGTTAGGGGCATAGATATTTAAAATTGTTAGATCTTCTTGTTGGACAGATCCTTTGAGTATGATATAGTGTCCTTCCTCATCTCTTATTATAGTCTTTGGCTTAAAATCTAATTGATCTGATATAAGGATTGCCACTCCTGCTTTCTTCTGATGTCCATTAGCATGGTAAATTCTTTTCCACCCCCTCACTTTAAATCTGAAGGTGTCTTCAGGTTTAAAATGAGTTTCTTGTAGGCAACATATAGATGGGTTTTGTTTTTTTATCCATTCTGATACCCTGTGTCTTTTGATTGGGGCATTTAGCCCATTAACATTCAGGGTAACTATTGAGAGATATGAATTTAGTGCCATTGTATTGCCTGTAAGGTGACTGTTACTGTATATTGTTTCTGTTCCTTTCTGACCTACTAGTTTTAGGGTCTCTCTTTGCTTAGAGGACCCCTTTCAATATTTCCTGTAGAGCTGGTTTGGTGTTTGCAAATTCTTTCAGTTTTTGTTTGTCCTGGAAGCTTTTAATCTCTCCTTCTATTTTCAATGAGAGCCTAGCTGGATATAGTATTCTTGGCTGCATGTTTTTCTCGTTTAGTGCTCTGAATATATCATGCCAGCTCTTTCAGGCCTGCCAGGTCTCTGTGGATAAGTCTGCTGCCAATCTAATATTTTTACCATTGTATGTTACAGACTTCTTTTCCCGGGCTGCTTTCAGGATTTTCTCTTTGTCACTAAGACTTGTAAATTTGACTATTAGGTGACGGGGTGTGGACCTATTCTTGTTGATTTTGAGGGGGGTTCTCTGAACCTCCTGGATTTTGATGCTTGTTCCCTTTGCCATATTGGGGAAATTCTCACCAATATACCTCTGCTCCCCTCTCTCTTCTTCTTCTGGAATCCCAATTATTCTAATGTTGTTTCGTCTTATGGTGTCACTTATCTCTCGAATTCTGCCCTCGTGGTCCAGTAGCTATTTGTCCCTCTTTTGCTCAGCTTCTTTATTCTCTGTCATTTGGTCTTCTATATCGCTAATTCTTTCTTCTGCCTCATTTATCCTAGCAGTGAGAGCCTCCATTTTTGATTGTACCTCATTAATAGCTTTTTTTAATTTCAACTTGATTAGATTTTAGTTCTTTTATTTCTCCAGTAAGGGCTTTTATATCTCCTGAGAGGGTTTCTCTAATATCTTCCATGCCTTTTTCGAGCCCGGCTAGAACCTTGAGAATCGTCATTTTGAACTCTAGATCTGACATATTACCCATGTCTGTATTGATTAGGTCCCTAGCCTTTGGTACTGCCTCTTGTTCTTTTTTTTGTGGTGAATTTTTCCTCCTTGTCATTTTGTCCAGATAAGGTTATATGAAGGAACAAGTAAAATACTAAAAGGGTGGCAACAACCCCAGGAAAATATGCTTTAGCCAAATCAGAAGAGATCCCAAATCATGAGGGGCGGGGGGAAGGGGATATAAAGAGGTTCAGAAAGAAAAAAAAAAAAAAAAAAGAAAAAAGAAACAAATAAAAAAAAGAAAACCAATAATGAAAAAATATAAAACGGAAAAAAAATATATATATTAGATAAACTAGTTAAAAAACGTTATAAAAGAAAAGGGTAAAAGTTAAAAAAATTTAGGAGAAGAAGAGAAAAAAAATTGAAAAAGTAAAAAAAATTAAATTAACTGCAAGGCTAAAGAATCATGGGGAGAAAGCTATGTGTTCCGTGCTTTGCTTTCTCCTCCTCTGGAATTCCGCTACTCTCCTTGGTATTGAAACTGCACTCCTTGGTAGGTGAACTTGGTCCTGGATGGGTTTCTTGTTGATCTTCTGGGGAGGGGCCTGTTGTAGTGATTCTCAAGTGTCTTTGCCCCAGGCGGAGTTGCACCGCCCTTACCAGGGGCCGGGCTGAGTAATCCGCTCGGGTTTGCTTTCGGGAGCTTTTGTTCCCTGAGCGCTTTCCGTAGAGTTCCGGAGGACAGGAATGAAGATGGCGGCCTCCCAGTCTCCGGCCGGGAAGAGCCGAGAGTCTGGGGCCCCACTCCTCAGTGCGCCCTCAGAGAACAGCGCCCAATTGCTCCCGTCACCCTGGCCTCCGGCCGCGCTCCGAGCTGACCGAGCCTGCGACGGGTTCAAGGTAAACCCGAGCTTAGAGCTCACTCCTTGGCTCTGTCTCTGTAGCCGGCTTCCCCGTTCTAATACCTGTAAGCTCTGCGACACTCAGACACCCCCGATCCTTCTGTGACCCTGCGGGACCTGAGGCCACGCTGACCCCGCGTGCGCTTCACCCCGGTTAAGCCTCTGGAGCGATGTCCCTCAGTGGAACAGACTTTTAAAAGTCCTGATTTTCTGCTCCGTTGCTCCGCCGCTTGCCGGGAGCCGGCCCCTCCCGCCGCCGTCTATCTTCCCGTCGCTTTGGATTCACTTCTCCGCCAGTCCTACCTTTCAGAAAGTGGTTGATTTTCTGTTTCTAGAATTGCTGTTCTTCTTCTCTTCGATCTCCCGTTGGATTTGTAGGTGTTTGCAATCTTTAGATAAGCTATCTAGCTGATCTCCCGCTGCCTGAAGTAGTCTCAGCCTGCTACTTCTCTGCCATCTTGACTCCTGCCTGAATTAATATTTTTGTATTTTTTGTGTAACTACCTAGTAGTGCAGTTGCTGGGTTGTACTGTAGTTCTATTGACTTTTTGAGGAACCTCCATACTGTTTTCCAGAGTGGCTGTACCAGTTTGCATTCCCACCAGTGGTGCAGGAGGATTCCCTTTCTCCACATCCTAGACAACACCTGTTGTTTCTTGTGTTGTTGATTTTAGCCATTCTGACAGTGTGAGGTGGTGTCTTATTGTCACTTTGACTTGCATTTCCCTTATGATGAGTGATGTTGATCATCTTTTTACGTGTCTCTTGGCCATCTGGATGGCCAAAGAATGGACATTCTTTGGGAGAATGTCTGTTCATGTCTTCTGCCCATTTTTAATTGGCTTATTTGTTTTTTTGCGTGTTGAGTTGTATAAGTTCTTTATGTATTTTGGATACTGACCCTTTATCAGATATGTCATTTGCAAATATCTTCTTCCATTCTGTAGTTTTCCTTTGCTGTGTAGAAGGTTTTTATTTTCATGTAGTCCCGATAGTTTATTTTTGCTTTTGTTTCCCTTGCCTCAGGAGACATGCCTAGTAAGAAATTGCTACAGCTAATGCCAAAGATCAGTACTATGGCCTGTACTCTGCCCTATGATTTTAAAGGTTTCATGTCTCGCATTTAGGCCTTCAATCCGTTTTGAATTTATTTTTGTGTATGGTAAAAGAAAGTGGTCCAGTTTCATTCTTGCATGTTGCTGTCCAGCTTTCCCAACACCATTTGTTAAAGAGACTTTTTTCATTCTGTATTCTTTCTTGCTTTTTTGAAGATGAGTTGACCGTATAGTTGTGGGGCTAGGTCTGACATTTTATGTCAGTCATCTGTGATGTGGTGTGTTTCAAAAACCGCAGCCCATAAATAAAAGTTAGATTTTGGTTATTCTATAAATAAGGCACACACTTATACCAATCTAAAACATTTTTTAAAAAGCATAATAGTGTGCTTAATATATCATATAAAACTAAATGAAAGCAAAGCTAATAATCTCTTCCTATGTTCCTTTTAACTTCACCCCTCTGGAATAAATTACTATAAACAGACTTTCTTGCTTCATATGAATACATATAAAAATTATATAACTGGATTTTATGGGCTTTTTTTCTGAAATAAAATTATACTGTACATAAGGCTGTGTACTTTGCTTCCTTTTTAAAAACTTAATGTATCATGAATATCCCTGAAAATTAATGTATGGTATATATAGATCTGTTTTTATCCCAGATTTCATTATGAACACGTATGTGCACACATGCATGCAGTATTACATGAATGAGATTAATATACACGCTTTTAATTTGTGTTATTTTTTCATTTTCTTCCATGACCTGTGATTACAACTTGGTTTGTGTATTCCTGTGGTTTTCTCTATATTTGTATAATCATATACAATCATACTACAATTATATGGTCATTTAATCTTCTCCCTCTCTTTCTCCTCCTTCTTCTGCTTTCTTCCTTCCTTGTTTTTGGTCATTGCTTACTTTACCAAGTGAGATCACCCTTCCCTATTCTGTATCTCAGTAATACTTCTAAGTCTTTCCTAGTAGTTCTGATTCAGCAGTTCTCAACCTTGGTGCATATTAGACTCATGATAGCCTCCTTGAAGTAATACCTGTGCCTAGGCTCCACTATAGACTAGTTAAAGAAGAGTCTTTGAGAGTGGGGGTCAAGCATAGTGAAAGCTCCCAGCTGATTCTAATGTGCAGCCAAAGTTGAGAACCACTGCTTTAATTTAGTGTTTCTTTTTTCTTTATTTGGGGGCAAGTGGGGGAAAAGCCCATAATGTTCCATAAGGAAGTAATTTACTCAGCATGTCTTTATTATTGGACATTCACTTTATTTTCAGTTTTTTTTTTTTTTTAATTCTGCTCTACCTTAATAGTGCTGCAGTTAACAATCAATGTTAAGTTTCTGAAATTGGAATATCACTGTATGTATCTACTCTTTGATAGCCACTAGATGGAGATAAGTGTTTATATATGGTTCTAATATGTATTACCCAAAATTTCTAAAGATCTAGTTATAGTGATGTAAATGTGACATTTAACTCATATTTTTTCTGCATGTTGCCTGTTTAAAGTACAAAAAGTTCTTTCTTAGAATTTTTGGGTTTAAGAATTTGACATTTTCCTACAAAGCTAAATTTAGTCTGACCATATGATCCAGCCATCATGCTGTTAGGTATTTACCCAATTGATGTAAAAATGTAGGTCTACACAAGAAACTGCACATGAATGTTTATTGAAGCTTTATTTTTAATCTCTCAAAACTGGAAGTAGCCAAGATGTTTTTCAATAGATGAATGGATAAGCAAGTTATGTATATGCAAATTATATGTATAAGCAAATATGTACAAGCAAATTATATATCCATATAGTGGAGTATATTCAGCAATAAAAAAGAATGAACTGTCAAGCCATGCTAAGACTGGGATGAATCTTAAATGCATATTGCTTAATGAAAATAATCAGTATACTGTAGGTTTCCAATTATACAACATTTTGGAAAGGCCAAAACTATATATAGTGAACAAATCAGTGGTTGCCAAAGTTGGGGAATGGGCTTAAATAAGTGAAGCACAAGGTATTTTTAAGAGTAGTGGAATTATTCTGTATGAGACTGTACAGTTGGATATGTAACACTATGCATCTGTCAAAACTTTATAACAGTAAGGTGAATTTTAATTTATTCAAGTTTAAAAAGTCATTTAGGAGGCTGGAGGTCCCGGGATGGACTACAGAATGTGACAAGAGAATCTATATTACAAATACATGAAACAACCTCATTTAGGGGATGAGGAGAAAAAGTGCCAAGTAACTTTGGAAATTAGTGGAGTCTGTAATACTGAAGCCAAAGGGAACTACACACAAGCACTGTAGTCTAGTTGATAACATTACTCCTGTGGCACTATGGGTTTACTCTTCTGAAACCACTATCCTTATATACTGAACAATTAGATAAATGGATGTGGATGATGGGAGCCAGATTTCTCACTGCTGGAGTGGGAAGTAATAGATAGGCAAGAGGAGAAGGCTGGAATGGTTCATGTGGTAATAGAGTTAGATACTGAAACTGCTCCCAGTGGCCAAGCCAGAACAATTTATGCAAGAAAATAAATAGTATCAGATTATAACCCTGAGTATAAAATAAATATCCTGAATTCATACTTATATAAATAAACAAATGAATAAATAAATGAGGAAGAATAGACAGTTTTCCCACGCAGAAGAATTCCAAACAATTTATGTAGTTAACTCACCCTCAAGCAAATGGAACAACTCTCCCCAACTCCTTAAGTATAGGCTGTATACTTGATGACTTCCTCCAAAAAGTACAGTGTAGAAGGGGTGGAGGGAGTTATGTTACAGTAGAGAAAGGTGGCAAACATCTACCTTAACCAGATGATTTAGGTAAATATCAACAGCGATGTCCTGTTGGTATTATGTACCTTTGATATGGTGTGATGAGAATGGTACTTTACCTCAGTGGCCTTCCTCCCTAAAACCCATAACCTAGGACTGATCTTGAAAAAAACATTAGATGAGTTAGTATTAAGTAACATTCTACAGAACACCTGACGAGTACTTTTCAAAACTGTCAAGGTCATCAAAAATAAGGAAAGTCTGAGAAACTGTCACAGCCAAGAGAAGCTTAAGGAGACATGGCAACTGAATGTAATATGGTATCCTGGATGGGATTCTGGAATAGAAGAAGGACATTAGATAGAAGCTAAGGGAATCTGAAGAAAATACAGATTTTAGTTAATGTATCAACATTTTACCAATAAAAATGGATCAGTAATATACCAATATTAGTTCATTGTGACAAGCATACCCCTAATAAAAGATGTAAAAGGAAACTGGGTACAGAGTATATGAACTCTTTGTAGTAGCTTGAAAACTTCCCTACAAATCTAAAATTATTTTAAAATGAGATTTTTTTTTGGCAAGTAAAAAAAAAAAATAAAGAGGATAGCAAGAATGATGGTAATAAAAATAAAAAAATAATAAAAAATAATACTGCCTTACTAGAATTAATGATGTGCAGTGAGAGTTTTGCCGTTGTGGCATTTGTCACAGGGCAGTCGGATTTCTTAGTAGAAAACAGTAAACACTAATAGTGTGCTTAGTTTATGAATAGTAACTCACCTAGTGGGTTAC
Organism: Lontra canadensis; assembly: GCF_010015895.1. Classification (NCBI taxonomy): domain Eukaryota; kingdom Metazoa; phylum Chordata; class Mammalia; order Carnivora; family Mustelidae; genus Lontra; species Lontra canadensis. The sequence continues at coordinate 7,661,920 of NW_022631063.1, forward strand.
TAACAAGTACTCAGTTGTAGTTAAAAATTAAAGTGTATAGGGGTGCCTGGGTGGCTCAGTAGGTTGGGCCTCTGCCTGCGGCTCAGGTCATGATCTCGGGGTCCTGGGATTGAGCCCCACGTCAGGATCTCTGCTTGGAGGGGAGCCTGCTTCCCCCCACCGCCCGCCTGCCTCTCTGCCTACTTGTGATCTCTCGCTGTCAAATAAATAAAATCTTAAAAAAAAGTGTATTGTATGTTTTTAAAACAAAATAAAAGGCTTCACATTTTAGATCAGTTTATGCAATAAAGAAAATTCTCTGTGCCTACCACTGGGCTACAAACCACACTTCACCTTGTGATACTAGTGCTTTGCAGTTGACTGTTCCCAGAGGAGGCCTAATGTTTTGAAACAAAAATATGTTTCTCATAATTTTGAGGGCATTAAATATATCTTCCCTACATCATTTATCTTTTCTTTCCTCTATTCATCCAAGAAAACTTTGGAAATACAAAGACAAAACAGGCACCAAGAAGATTTTTGATTGTTTTACAAATACTTAGTTTAATACAGTGAGTTCATGTCAAAGGTAAAAGTAAAGCCAAAGCTATTTTTAATTAAAGATTAATTCTATGTGAAAATAGATTTTAAGCAATTTAAACCAATATTAGAATAAGAAATTTTGCATGACAGTATCAACTCTTGAAGTAGAATTGTAATATTCATGAATACTGAAGCTTTTCACTTTGGTGATGTTAAAATGAGTAGTTGACTAAATAGGTGTTAAAATGCTGCCGTTGGAAAATGATTTTTAATCCCTTAAATCAGAAAATATCTGAATGGAAACAGCTTTATCACTTTAAATATTAGCTTTCATGATTCACATATCTCAGTAAGGCAGATTTCTTCAATTCTTTTGAGAGGTTACATACTGTAATTAACATACAGTAGAAATTTTGTCAGTTAGCAGTTACTGTGTAACAGACCATCCCCAAATTTAGTGATTTAAAACAACAGCCATTTATTATTTCTCCTGAGTTAGTGGTTAGTGGGTTGGCTGGTAGTTATAATTTGGACCTGACTTTTCTGTGAGAGGTTTAACTGGTTGGTTGAAATCTGCTATTCAGCTGATTGGGACTGAGCTGAATTGATGGGACAACCCGACGCTGCTCCATGTGGGTTCTCCTCCTCAAGCAAGCTAGCCCAGACTTATTCTCATATAGGTGACATGGTGTAGAGTGCAAGAAATAAAGAAGGAGGGAAAGCATGCAAGGTCATTTGAGCCCTTGTCTTGGAAAAGCACGTTACTTCTGCCTCATTCTCTTGAGTAAAGCAAATCAAGACCAGCTCATATACAAAGGGTGGGGAAATAAATTTTACATTTTGATAGGAGGAGTTTCAAAGTCACATTGCAAAGATCATAGAAATAGGGATGGAGATGTGGAGAATTGGGGCCATTTTGCAGTCATTCTATAACAGTGATTGTAAACAGAACTTTGGCAAATTTGAAATAGTATTCAGAAGAATCACCTGCTTAATTCAGATAGATTCTTTTCTGTTCATGTAAAACCAAAGAGGTGAATTAACTATTGCTTTATTTTGCCTTTATTGTAATAACATTCCTTACGGTAATTTAAAATAGGCACTCGTTTTTAAAGAGCAAGTGTCAATTTTTAAACAGAAACACATTTTAAATTTTTAAATTTTATTTAAATTATTTTTTATTAATATATAGTGTATTATTTGCTTCAGGGGTATAGGTCTGTGAATCATCAGTCTTACACAATCCATAGCACTCACCATAGCACATATCCCCACCAGTGACCATAACCCAGCCACCCTATCTCCCCCCAATCCCTCACCCATTAACCCTCAATTTGTTTGCTGAGATTAAGAGTCTCTTATAGTTTGTATCCCTCCCAGTCCCATCTTGTTTCATTTTTTCCCTCCTTGCCCTCCACGACCCCTCACCCTGCCTCTCAAATTCCTCATATCAGAGAAATCATATGATAATTGTCTTTCTCTGATTGACCTACTTCACTTAGCATAATACCCTCTAGTTCCATCAGTGTCATTGCAGATGGCAAGATTTCAGGGTTTATGATGGCTGCATAGTATTCCTGTGTGTGTGTGTGTGTGTGTGTGTGTGTGTGTACACACACCACATCTTCTTTATCCATTTATCCGTTGATGGACATCAAGGTTCTTTCCATAGTTTGGCTATTGTGGATATTGCTGATGTAAACATTCAGGTGCACGTGCCCCTTCAGATCACTACATTTGTATCTTTAGAGTAAATACCCAGTAGTGCAATTCCTGGATCATAGGGTAGCTCTGTTTTCAACTTTTTGAGGAACCTCCATGCTGTTTTCCAGAGTGGCTGCACCAGCTTGCATTCCCACCAACAGTGTAGGAGGGTTCCCCTTTCTCTGCATCCTTGCCAACATCTCACATTTTAAATTTAATTGTGTTGAAAGTCAAAGATACCACCTTACACCACTTAGAATTTAAGTAATTGAAGTGTGATTTGTAGCAGGAGTGTTTTCATTATTAGAATCGTCTCTGGTTGTACTTGGATTGATCATTTTTTACTATTACTGTCTCAGTTTTGCATCAGTCTTCATTTTTTAAGTTTACCTAAAAGAAATCATCGTAATCTCTTCATTGCATCAATTTGTATGACATATCTTTTTAGAATTTTTTTTTTCTTTTTTGGTGTAGAAAATATGTACAGGTATTGATGTGTGCATGTGATTGGCAGAACTAAGTATCTTTATTATAATACTTACTACAGAATATACCCTGTTATGCTGTTCATTTAATAAAGCTTAAAAACTTTTCAACTTTTTGTTGAAATATAACATATGCATAGAAAAGTGCATACATGTATAGTATAGAGCTATATGAGTTTTTAAAAAAATATTTTATTTATTTATTTGACAAAGAGAAAGACCAGGAAAGGGAGAAGCAGATTCCTTGTTGAGCAAGGAGCCTGATTCAGGACTTCAGGACCCTAGGGTCATGACCTGAGCTGTAGACAGGTGCTTAACTGACTGGGCCACCCAGGCACTCCATGCTATATGAGTTTTTAAAAACTGGATGTTCCTGGGTAATCAGCATCTGGGTTGAGAAATTGAACATTACCAGCATCCTCTAACCCCTTTATGTTCTCTGTCACTGCTTCATGTTCTCTGTCACTGCCTGTAAGAGTAACAAGTATCCTTATTCCTAATCCCATACATGTTTTGCCTGTTTTTGTTCTTTATGTAACCATTTAAATATAATACCTACTCTTCTGAGCTTGACTCTTTCAGAATAAGATGCTGTTAATATTTCTCCATGTCTGTATAGGTAAGGAGTAATAACTACATATAATTTGGTCAGAGATCCTTTTAAAATTTTAACTAAAATTTGAAATTGGATACTGAATGATAGACTCAATTATAAGTTACCAATAATAAATATACATACATATTTATTGGAGGGGTAATATTTTAATTCATTATCGAATATACAGAAGCAGTGGTTTTTTTCTTTTAAGAAATAAAGCATGATCTTTTTAGTTTCTTGAGGAAAAGCAAAAAGGGACGTTGGTGTCTGTAATTACTAAAATTAGAATTCAGATGAAATTTGCTGTGCATGCACACAAAACAGACAATCATATAAAAAAATGGGCAGAAGATATGAACAGACACTTCCCCAATGAAGACATACAAATGGCTATCAGACACATGAAAAAATGTTCATCATCACCTGCCATCAGGGAGATTCAAATTAAAACCACATTGAGATACCACCTTACACCACTTAGAATGGCCAAAATTAGCAAGACAGGAAACAACATGTGTTGGAGGGGATGTGGAGAAAGGGGAACCCTCTTACACTGTTGGTGGGAATGCAAGTTGGTACGGCCACTTTGGAGAACACTGTGGAGATTCCTCAAGAAATTAAAAATAGAGCTTCCCTATGACCCTGCAGTTGCACTACTGGGTATTTACCCCAAAGATACAGATGTAGTGAAAAGAAGGGCCATCTGTACCCTAATGTTTATAGCAGCAATGGCCACGGTCACCAAACTGTGGAAAGAACCAAGATGCCCTTCAACGGACGAATGGATAAGGAAGATGTGGTCCATATACACTATGGAATTATGCCTCCATCAGAAAGGATGAATACCCAACTTTTGTAGCAACATGGATGGGACTGGAAGAGATTATGCTGAGTGAAATAAGTCAAGCAGAGAGAATCAATTATCATATGGTTTCACTTATTTGTGGAGCATAACAAATAGCATGGAGGACAAGGGGAGTTAGAGAGGAGAAGGGAGTTGAGGGAAATTGGAAGGGGAGGTGAACCATGAGAGATTATGGACTCTGAAAAACAATCTGAGGGTTTTGAAGGGGTGGGGGGTGGAGGTTGGGGGAACCAGGTGGTGGGTATTGGAGAGGGCACGGATTGCATGGAGCACTGGGTGTGGTGCAAAAACAGTGAATACTGTTACGCTGAAAATAAATTAAAAAAATTAAAAAAAAAGAGGCTATACAAAGAGTAAAATTAAAAACTAAAGGGAGGAAATAAAAAAATAAAAAAAAATTTACTGTGCATGAAAAAGAGGTCATCTATTTTATTTTCATGCTTTTAAAACCCTGTATCACTATAGAAGATTATCAAGCCTTACTTTATAAAACTCTAGAAAGAGTGATTTAGCAGCTTCTTTGATAGTGTGTTTTGCTATGGGGATTTCCCTGAAGTTTTCAAGTTGATTGTACCAAGACAGAAAAAAGGAAAACTATGTGTGTGAGATAGAGTCAGTGATAATTTAATTCTTTAGCATCTAATCTGAGACAATTTTTTTTCATGTCACTTCAGGTCAGGTATTTCTTTGTTTTCTTTTGAACTTGAGAGCAATCAGTTACATTCCCTCTTTTCTGTACTAAAGTTTTCTCCCTAAAAAAAACAGAGCAATCATGTGTCAAATCTTAATACCTTCTGGTACTTCTTTCGAAATCTTTTCATTTTGACCAGTTAATCTTATTTTCATTGGCATCAAGCTTTCTGGTTCTGATTCTATTCTAGTTCCATTGTATTCTATTGTTAAATTGTTTTTTCTCTGATTTCTTCATTGGCTTCTTTTTATTTCCATTAATACTGAGCATCATCCAAAGTTCTCTTTTAGGTTTCTGGCTCCATTTCTTCTCAGTAACTCTTAATACATATTAGATATGTTTATTTGCATAAATCTTTATATAAAATGTATCTGAACTTGACATCTTTCTTTTTCTATTTCTCTCATGTATTTTTACCTACTTATTTAGATATGCCTCCATCTTTTAAATATGTCACACATCATTTCTATTTTTCTGGTCTTCCCAGTCCCCCCTACTTATTTTTTTGCCGCTGTGGACAACATCATGTTCTTCACAGAATATAAGAGTCTTTATCTGAGTATCATTATTGGCTCAGTGTTTAATTTCTTGATGTTAATGACATTAATACCAGAGGATTACTGTTATTTTCTATAGTAGTTCTGCTTTATTAATATATATGGTTTTATCTAAATGATTTCCTTACATAAATATATATTGATTATCATTATTGCTTAGATATAATCACGAGAATTCAAAATAAAGGAGAAATGGTTCATTCCTCTTTTATCTCCTAGTAAATATTGCCATTTTCTTCCCCAGGAGCTGCCACGTTACACATTTCCCTTCTGAAATGCCTCAAAAAAAAAAAAAATTAAAACAGTCTCCTCCTAAGATCCTTTCCTTCCTATTTTTGGTTTCAGTTTTTATATGTGAATGATACAACAACATTTGAAGTGTATTTAACCATATAAATTAAAATCTTTCATTATGGGGCACCTGGGTAGCTCAGTTCATTAAGATCTCCTTTCTGCTCAGGTCATGATCTTGGGATCCTGGGATCAAGCCCCTCATCAGGCTCCCTGCTCACTGGGGAGTCTTCTTCTTTCTCTGCCTATGCCCCTTCCCCTGCTCATGTCTCTCTCTCTCTCTCTCTCTCTCCCCCCACAACTATCTCTCTCAAATAAATAAATAAAATCTTTAAAAAACCAAAATCTTTCATTATATAAACTGTATTTTTTTTCTGATTGAACGTTTTACTTCGGCAAGGTTAATTTTTTCCCCATAGTTTTAATACTATAAAACTTTATTGGTATTGAAGCACAAAATTATTTGAACTTGATTTTTTTTCTCTGTATTTTCATTGAAGAAAGATTTTTCTCCTCGAGAATTAAGAGCTGTAATTTTTTTTGCCTCAGATTCTCCTGAGAATGATATTCCTATGGAGATCACAACAGCAGAACCACAAGTTTCTGAAGCAGTATATGATTGTGTTATTTGTGGTCAGAGCGGCCCCTCCTCTGAAGACCGACCTACAGGATTGGTTGTACTGTTACAAGCATCCTCAGGTAAAATCAAAGTAATTTTCAGTGGATTATTTTAGAGCCTAAGTGTATACAACATGTTAATAAATATCTGTATTAATTGAAAGTTATATCTTTGTCTTGATATAACTATAGATCTATATAGCAGGGATCAATTTAGATCTATTAGCAAGGATTTTAAATTTGGTTTTATCTGACTTTCCTGGGTATGAGTGTTGGAAGAAGCCCTTTACAGAGAAGTCTCTCTATATCTTATACAGTCTATTTCCTTAAACTGTGATGGCATATTACCTATCCTAGAAAGCCTGAACGGAGTTCAGCTTTCTTGACAATTTAATTGTTTTAAAGTTGGGGTGCGTTTTAAGCCCAGAAATATTGTCAGTTAAGTATTTTAACTACATAAGGCACATTCAGGTAGTTTTGCATTTATTTCTTGAGCTAGTAGAAGCAGTAATTCTTGAAACAGCTTGCTGAATATCTTTGCCAATATGTTATTAATAATTTTTTTAAAATTTATTTTAGAGCATGCACGTGGGTCGTCGGTGGGGAGGGGTAGAGGGAGAAGCAGAGACTCTCAAGCAGATTCTGCACTGAGCAGGGAGCCTGACATGGGGCTCCGTCTCATGAGTGAGATCATGACCTGAACTGAAATCAAGAGTCAGACACTTAACTGAGCTACCCACGTGTCCCTAAAATTTCTTTTGAAAAGTTTTTCAAAAATTTTTTTGAAAAATTTTTCAAAAATTTTTGAGAAAAATTTTTCAAAAATTTTTTGAGAAAAATTTTTGAAGGATTTGTCTGAATGCTCTCTATCCTTTCCCATGCTAAAGTATTTTAAGGTGTGATAACTCTTACACACTCTAGTCCTAATGTATCGAATCCATTTTCAACAGGAGTTTGTGTGAAGCAAAGAGAAAATAAAATTCTTTCACCTTGCTTCTGAGCATTTTTTCCTAGGGTGTTTATTCTCTAAATTAGTATAGTAAAGTGGAAAGAGATATGACACTCCCCTGAGTTCAAATGCAAGTATTGCTTGATGTAATCTGGCTAAGTTTGTTGCTTTCTTTTAACTGGAGACAATGTTGACTTCAGAGAATTGTTTGGTTAAGTAATGTAATATAGGCAAAAGGATCTAATGGGGTGCTGGTAAATTAGTTTATCCTCTTCTTACTTTTCTTGCTTAAAACCAAAATTCCTTTGGAAAATCCCAGTTGAATAGGACATTGGAGTAGAGCTGTCAAGACCAGAAAGGCCTACTAAAAAGTAAATGTCTGGGGTACCTGGGTGGCTCAGTGGGTTAAGTATCTTGATTTTGGCTCAGGTCATGATCTTAGGGTCATGAGATGAAGCCCTGTGCTCAGCGGGGAGTCTGCCTCCCTCATCTCCCTCTACCATCCCCCTGCCCCTGGGCGCATGCGTGCTCTCTGTCTCTCTCTCTAATAAATAAGTAAATCTTATTTATTTATTTAAAAAAAAAGATTTTTATTTATTTATTTATTTATTTGACAGACAGAGATCAGAGGTAGGCAGAGAGGCAGGCAGAGAGAGAGAGGGGAAATCAGGCTTCCCGCTGAGCAGAGAGCCCCATGCGGGGCTCGATCCCAGAACCCCGAGGCGCCCCTAAATAAGTAAGTCTTTAAAAAAATAAGGAAATGTGGGGCACCTGGGTGGTTCAGTGGGTTAAAACCTCTGCCTTCGGCTCAGGTCATGATCCCAGGGTCCTGGGATCGAGCCCCGCATCGGGCTCTCTGCTCAATGGGGAGCCTGCTTTCCCCTCTCTCTCTGCCTGCCTCTCTGCCTACCTGTGATCTCTGTCTGTCAAATAAATAAATAAAATCTTTAAAAAAAAAAAAGGAAATGTCTGAGAGTATTGGCTAGTTTTGTAGCTATTTCTGTTTTCTACTGCTGTGACAAAACTAGACTATTAAATTATTGCCACTTAACTTCTTATAACTTTTTCACCAAATACTTCATAATCATAAATGTTTTCTTTATTCCTTTATTCATTCATCCCACAAATATTTATTGGGAACCTAGGTGCCAGATACTGTCATAGTATAAAACAAAGCAAAACAGAATCTCTGCCCTAATGAAGGCAGAGATTTTGTTTTTGTTGTTTTAATCTTTATTTGTTTATTATTTTATATTTTTAAAGTTGCTTTGACCAAATTGTCACTTCATTTAATTCTTTTTTACAATTTTGTACACTAACTAAACTTATTAATACTGGATAATTCCACTATATTGTTGCTCTTTTTTATAGATAGAAGGAAATGAATAAGAAACTAACATGAAAAAGCATTAAATCTCTAAAGAGTGACTTTAATTGGGAACTGTAGCAGGTGAAGTCTCTGGCTGTTTCCTAACTTTCTGAGCCTCACACACCTACTGACATCTTGCATTTTACCACTCTCTACTTTTTTCCTTACTTCTGACCTCTATTTTAATCTGTCCCTTCTCTTTTTCTTTTATCTTTTTAAGTTTTAATATGGAATGTTTTGTTTTATTTTTTGTTTTGAGTTTTTATTTAAATTCTAGTTAGTTAACATATAGTGCAATATTAGTTTCAAGAATAGAATTTAATGATTCATCACTTACATATAGAATCCAGCGCTCATCAAAACAAGTGCCCATCATGCATTTAGCCCTCTTCCCCCATCTCCCCTCCACCAACTCTATTTGTTCTCTATAGTTGAGAGTGTCTTAGGATTTGCCTCTCTTTTTCCCCCCTCCTCCTATGTTCATCTGTTTTGTCTCTTAAATTCCACATATAAGGGGCGCCTGAGTGGCTCAGTGGGTTAAGGCCTCTGCCTTCAGCTCAGGTCATGATCCCAGAGTCCTGGGATCGAGCCCTGCATTGGGCTCTCTGCTCAGCAGGGAGCCTGCTTCCCCCATCCCCTCTCTCTGCCTACTTGTGATCTCTGTCTGTCAAATAAATAAATAAAATCTTTAAAAAAATTCCACATATAAGTGAAATCAAGTATTTGTCTTTCTCTGACTAACTTGTTTCCCTTAACATAATAAACACTTAACTCCATCCACCTTGTTGCAAATGGCAAGATTTCATTCTTTTTGAAGGCTGAGTAATATTCTTTTGTGTGATATATCACACACACGCGCGCACGTGCGCGCACACACACACACACACACACACACACACCACATGTTCTTTATCCATTCATCAGACATTTGGGCTCTTTCCATAATTTGGCTATTATTGATAATGCTGCTATAAACATGTGTCCCTTTAAATTAGTATTTTTGTATGCTTTGAGTAAATACCTGGTAGTGCAATTCCTGAGTCATAGGGTAGTTCTATTTTTGACTTTTTGAGGACCCACCGTACTGTTTTCCAGAGTGGCTGCACCAGCTTGCATTCCCACCAACGGTGTAAGAAGGTTCCCCTTTCTCCGCATCCTCACCAACACCTGTTGTTTCCTGTGCTGTTTGTTTTTGCCGTTCTCACAGTACGAGGTGATATCTCTGTATCTGTAGTTCTGATTTGCATTTCCCTGATGATGACTGATGTTCGGCATCCTATCATGTGTCTGTTGGCCATCTGTATATACACCTTCTTTGGGAAAATGTCTCTTCATGTCTTCTTCCTATTTCTTAACTGGATTATTTGTTTTTTGGGTGTTGAGTTTGATAAGTGCTTTACAGATTTTAGATACTAACCCTTTATCAGATGTGATTTGTACATAACTTTCCCTATTCCATCAGTTTCCTTTTAGTTTTGTGGCGTGTTTCCTTTACTGTGCAGGAGCTTTTTATTTTGACATAGTCCCAATAACTCATTTTTACTTTTGTTTCCCTTGCCATAGGTTATGTGTCTAGTAAGAAGTTGCTACAGCTGATGTTGAAGAGGTTACTGCCTGGGTTTTCCTCTAGGATTTTTATGGTTTCAGGTCTCATATTTAGGTCTTTAATACATTTTGAATTTATTTTTATGGATGGTGTAAGAAAGTGGTCCAGTTTCATTTTTTTGCATGTTGCTGTCCAGTTCTCCCAACACCATTTGTTGAAGAGACTCTCTTTTTTTACATTGGATGTTCTTTCCTGCTTTGTCAAAGATTAGTTGACCATATAGTTCTGGGTCTATTTCTGGGCTTTCTATTTTGTTCTGTTTATCTATGTGTCTGTTTTTGTGCCAGCATCATACTATTTTGATGGCTATAGCTTTGTAATAGAGCTTGACATCCAGAATTGTGGTGCCTCCAACTTTGCTTTTCTTTTTCAAGATTGCTTTGGCTGTTTGGGGTCTTTTGTGGTTCCATACATGGTTTAGGATTATTTGTTATAGCTCTGTGAAAAATGTTGTTGGTATTTTGATCAGGATTGTATTAAATATGTAGACTGCTTTGGATAGTATAGACATTTTAATAATATTTATTCTTCCAATCCGTGAGCATGGAATGTTTTTTTCATTTCTTTGTGTCCTCTTCAATTTCTTTTATAAGTGTTCTATTATTTTCAGAGTACAGATCTTATACCTCTTTAGTTAGGTTTATTCCTGGTTATGGTATGGTTTTTGGAGCAGTAATAATGGGATCGCTTCCTTGATTTCTCTTTCTGCTGCTTCATTATTTGTGTACACAAATGAAACAGATTTCGTTACATTGATTTTTTTATCCTGTGACTTTGCTAAATTCTTGTATCAGTTTTAGCAATTTTTTGGTGGAGTCTTTTGGGTTTTCTACCTAGAGTATCATGTCTTTTGCCAATAGTGAAAGTCTGATTTCTTCCCTGCATATTTGGATGCCTCTTATTTCTGTTTCTTGTCTTATTGCTTAGGCTAGGACTTCCAGTACTATGTTAAATAACAGTGGGGAAAGTGGATGTCACTGTTTTGTTCCTGACTGTAGAGGAAAAGCTCTCAGTTTTTCCCCATTGAGGATGGTATTAGCTGTGACTTTTTTGTGTATGGCCATTATGAAGTTGAGGTATGTTCCCTCTATCCCTATTTAGTTCAAGTTTTTATCAAGAATGGTTGCTGTATTTTGTCAGGTGCTTTTTCTGCATCTGTTGAGAGAATCATATGGTTATCCTTTCTTTTACTAATGTGGTGTTTCACGTTGACCGTTTCGTGGATGTTGAACCACCCTGCATTCCCTGCAGCCCAGAAATAAATCTCACTTGATCATGGTGAATATGGAATGAATATGGAACATTTTAACTACATAATGGAGTAAAGAGACTAGTGAAATGAACTTCCATGTCTCCATCAATCTTCAATAGTGATTAACTTGAGCTAATCTTATTTATCTTCCCTATGCCCCAAATTATATTGAAGCACGTTCCAGACATCATTTCATTTCATCTATAAATATTTTTACTGTTTCAGTTAAAAAGAAAGTTCTTGTTTTTAAAACATTACCACAGTGACTCATAAGTAAATTAGTTCCTCAGTATAGTTATATATCTAATCAGTGTTCAAAATTCTCCAGTTGTTTCTTATTTACTTTATTAGATTAATTAATTTATAGTTATAGGGTCTCCTTGTAATCTTTTAATTAGTAGTTTCCTTTTCATCCCCTGTCTTTCTCCTCCATTCTCCCAGGTAGGCGCTCTCCTACACCCATACATTTTACTCTTTTTTTACAAAATTGGCTCATTGAAAAACATTTTGGATTTTGCTGGATATACCCCATGATGTTTAACTCTTTCCTCTGTCCACTCTGTTTTCTGTCTGTTTGAGATAATTCACTTTAAATGATGACTATTGCCTAGAGTAGTCAGTTCATCAGAGATCACAAATCTCTCATTTTTTGTTTATTACCTGAAATATTTCTATAAAAGAAATTTTACTTCATCAACTATTTTGGTTAATCTGACAAATAAATTATACCTGAAAGACAGGATAAATACAATCTTCTTTCCCTTTATTTAGTAGTGCTCCAAGTATTGAGGTAGTGGTTCTTTAGTCCTTTCCCAAAATAATTAATTAATACTTTTAGTATCATTATGATCTGTTTCAGTTAATTTCTTGTTAATGATCACATTCTTCTTTGTTCAGTGAGAGCCTCTTCAAGTTACTTCCTCAGTTCTTTTGATACAAAACTTATAGACTTGGGAGTTTACATCTTTTGGCATGGCAAGTTATACCTTTCTCACCCAGAAATCAGTCATTTCTCTAAGAAGTTTCTTTTACTGGGAAATGGTATTTAGAGACCACGGTCTGGGTGCTAGTTGTGCTTATTGCTCTAGACTTTTTTATAGCCATCAATCCTTTATTGGCCTGTCTTGAAACCATGCATCAAAGAAGAGTCCCATGATTTCTCTCCTTAGTCTAACATTCGAGTTGTGCTGAATTATAGACTTTTGATTAGGAGCCCTTCAAAACACTGCTTAAGTTAAGGGCCTTTACAGCAGTTTTATAAAGTTCTAAAGGTATTGTTTTATATGCTGTCTCACTATTGTGCAGAATGTCTGTTGTAAATATTATTGACTTGGGGAGTTTCAGTTCCTCGTAGAAGAATACAATATTATATAATCTTTTCCATTTTATTACTCACCACAGTCTTTGAAAAACTCAAGAAAGTCAGTGTTTTATTCTTAGTGCTTTAAAAAACATATGTAATAAACAAAAAGCCTGTAATAATGAAGTGAATCCAGAAAGACCTGCAGATTGAGATTTTTAAACCAAATATCAGTGTTCTTGTAGAAAAATGCAGATAGTCAAAAACATGAACGGCAAGGAGGGGAGATGGAGCTGTAAAGGAGCAGAATTTTTGTATACTATTGGAAGTTGATATTAATGTTTCCACCTTGACTTAGAAAGTGAAGGTAACCATTTAAGAAAAATCTAAGATAAGAAATGAGAAGAGAATCAATATGGTAAACTAGAATATTCAATTAATCACAAAAGTAAGTGGTAATAAACAAAGTGAGGAACATATAGAAATAAAAAGCAAAAAGCAGAATTAAGCCCTTCTAACTCAGTAATTATTTGAAATATAAATGCATTCAACTCTCCAATTAAAAGGCAGAGATTGATAGAATAGACTAAAAAACGTGAATATGCTGTCTATAGGAGACATTTTAGATCCAAAGACACAAATAGGTTGAAAATGGATGAGAAAAAGTATTCCATACAAATAGAACCAAAAGAGAGCTGGGATGGCTATGCTAATTTCAGACAGAATAGATTTTAAGCAAAACATTGTCACAAGAAGAAAAAGGACATTATATATTGATAAATGAGTCACTCCATCAAGAAGATAAAATAGTTATGAACATGATACATACTAGAGCCACCTGGGTGACTCAGTTGGTTAAGTATCTGACTTTGACTTAGGTCATGATCTCAGAGTCCTAAGATCGAGCCCCATGTCCATCCGGCTCTGTCACACAGCAGGGAATCTGCTTCTCCCTCTCCCTCTGCCCTGTGCCTGCTTATTCTCTCTCTTTCTCACATAAATAAAGTCTTTTTTTTGTTTGTTTGTTTTCTTTGTTTTAAAAGATGTAATACATACCAAACAGGGGCACCTGGTTGGTGCAATTGGTTAAACATCTGACTCTTGGTTTTGGCTTAGGTCTTGATCTCAGGTCATGATCTTAGGGTTGTGAGATTGAGCCCTGTGTCAGGCTCCTTGCTCAGTGCAGAATCTGTTTGGGATTCTCTCTACCTCTCCCTCTGGCCTGTCGCTTACGCTCTTTGTCTTTCTCAAAATAAATAACTAAATTAAAAAAAAAAAGAATACATACCAAACAGCAGAAACCCAAAATATATGAAGCAAAAATTGACAGAATTAGAGGGAGAATAATAGTTGAGATAATAATAATAGTTGAGACTTCAGTGCCCCATTTAAATAATGGGTAGAACAACTAAACAGAAGATCAAAGAGGGAAAACACTTCAGTGGCACCCAGATGGCTTAGTTAGTTAAGTCTCCAGACTGTTGACTTTGGCTCAGGTCATGATCTCAGGGCTGTGAGATCGAGACCCATGTTGGGTGTGTGCTGAGTGTGGAGTCTGCTTGGGAATCTCTTTCTCCTTCTCCCTTTGCCTTTTCCCCCACCTCTCTCTCTTTCTCCCCCTCTCTAAATTAAAAAACAAAAACAGAAACAAATCACTTTAACAACAGTATAAAACAGATCTAACCAACTTATATAGAACACTTTAGCCAACAAGAGTAGAATACACATTTTTCTCTGTTGTACATGGAAAATTCTCCAAGATAGACTATGTATTATGCCACAAAAGAAACCATAATACATTTAAAAAGATTGAAATCATCCAAAGTATCCTCTCTGATCAGAATGGAATGAAACTAGAAGTCATTAAATTGGAAAATTTGAAAACTGGAAAATTCAGAAATAAATGGAAATTAAAATAACACATTCTTTTTAAAAAATTTTACTTTATTTTTTGTTTTTGACTTTTTAAAAATTTTATTTTTTTTCAGTGTTCCAAAATTCGTTGTTTATGCACCACACCCAGTGCTCCATGCAATATGTGCCCTCCACAATACCCACCACCAGGCTCACCCACCCCCCACCCCCTCCCTTCCAAAACCCTCAGTTTGTTTCTCAAAGTCCATCGTCTCTCATGGTTTATCTCCCCCTCCGATTTCCCAGTTATGCTGAGTGAAATAAGTCAAGCAGAGAGAGTCAGTTGTCATATGGTTTCATTTACTTGTGGAACATAAGGAATAACATGGAGACATTGGGAGATGGAGAGGAGAAGTAAGTTGGGGGAAAATAACACATTCTTAAACAACTACTGGGT
The DNA here is from genome assembly GCF_010015895.1 of Lontra canadensis. NCBI lineage: Eukaryota > Metazoa > Chordata > Mammalia > Carnivora > Mustelidae > Lontra > Lontra canadensis. The sequence continues at coordinate 7,677,038 of NW_022631063.1, forward strand.
CCAACAAGAGATTACAAGTGAAATTAGAAAATACTTTGAAATAAATGAAAATGAGAACACAACATACTAAAACCTATGGGAAAGTAGTACACAGAAGGAAATTTGTAACTATAAATATTTACATTAAAAACAAAGATCCCAAATCAATAACCTAACTTTACACTTTTAAGGAACTTGAGAAAGAAAAGCAACCTAAACCCAAAGCTAGCAGATGGAAAGAAATAATAAAGATTAAAGCATAGATAAATGAAGTAGAGAATAGGAAAACAGTAGAAAGAGTCAGCAAAAGCAAAATTTGAAAAGCAAATTTGAAAATGTCAAAATTGATAGTTTTATAGCTTGACTGGCCAAGAGTTAAAAAAAACAACAACACAGAAATAACTGAAATCAGAAATGGAAATTGTGAACATTACCACAGTCTTAAAGAAATAGAAGACTATAAAGGAATATTATGAACAACTTTTTGTTAATGAATTTGATATCCTAGATGAAATGGATACATTCCTAGAAACACAGAAACTACCAAAACTGACTCAAGAGGAAATAGAAAATTTGAACAGACATTGAACAGTTAAAGAGAGTGAATTAGTAATCAAAAACTTCTCAACGAATAAAGGCCCAAGACCAGAAAGCTTAACTCATGATGCTACCAAATATTTAAAGAATTATCATTAGTCCTTCTCAAACTTAAAAAAAAAAAAAAAAGAAAAAGAGGGAATACTTGCTAACTCATTCTATATTAACAGCCTTATCCTGATACCAAAGACACATAAAAATATCACATGAAAAGAAAATGATAGACCTAGTATCTTTTATGAATATAGATCCAGAAATCTTCAGCAAAATCCTAGCAAGCCAAATCCAGCAGTGTATTAAGAGGATTATACATTATAGTTAATATTATTTTAGTTCCTAGCATCTCCCTCCTTCTATTTCTTCTTTCTGCTGCTGCTGTAAATCTCTTCAGAACTTAGGGCCCACATTCATATATTTAATACTGTTTCCTGAAGAATATTCTTCCCATGCTTACTGAGTCTTGTAATAATATATGGCACTGTATGTTTATATCCCCACTCCCTTTTTTTGTGCTTTAGATATTTTACAATTATAAAATCTTATTATATTATTTTTTTCCTCTTGCTGTATGCCTCTTTCCCAACTTTTCATTTTGAAAGTTTTGAATCTACAGAATACTCTTAACCTGCACTCAACAATTGTTGACATATTGCCATGTTTGTTTTTCTTTTCCTCTCTTATCTATATACACATATACACACACACACTTTTTAGAAGAAAAGGGCAGATGTCATGATGTTTTATCTCTGAATATTTAAGAATGTATCTCCTAAGAACAAAGATATTCTTCTATATTATTATACCCAAGAAATTTAATAGTAATATCTAATATTTTGTGTTCAAATTCTCAGTATTTTTATAACAGGTTTTTAAAATAAAGATTGATTGATTATTTATTTATTTATTTGACAGAGAGAGAGAGAGAGAGAGAGAGAGCGCGCGCGCGCGCGCTTGCAAGCGCAGAAGCAGGGGGAGTGGCAGGCAGATGGAGAAGGAGAAGCCGACTCTCTGGCTGAGCTGGGAGCCCAATGCAGGGCTTGATCCCAGGACTCTGGGATCATGACCTGAGCCAAAGGCAGACATTTAACTAACTGAGCCACCCAGGCGCCTCAGATTTTTTTTCTTGATCCAAGAAAACGATCATACATTGCATTTAGTTGTCATTTCTTTTTCTTTTTTCTTTAAGATATTATTTATTTATTTGAGAGAGAGAGCAAGCTGGGGTCAGGGGTAGGGGAGATTCAGGGGAAGAAGCAGACTCTCTGCTGAGCAGGGAACCCCGTGTGGGGCTTGATCCCAGAACCCTAGGATCATGACCTGAGCCAAGGGCAGACACTTAACTGACTGAGTCACCCAGGTACCCCTTAGTTCTAATTTCTTGTTAGTTTCCTTGACTAAAATAGTTCTTTCAGGCCCTTTTTAAAATTTTGAAGCATCTAGGTCAGTTCTGTAGAATATCTCATGTTCTGGATTCCTGTGATTATTTCCTTATTAGGTTCAAGTTAAACATTTTTGGCAATGGCATTATATAAATGATGTCCCTTCCATTCCATCACATTAAGAGGCTCATAGTGACAGTTTGTCTCATTATTGGTGATGCCAACCAAGTTTGATCGCTTGGTTATGGTGGTAGGTAGTCTATAGGGTGATACATTGAGACGCTGACACTTCACCCTTTTACTTGATTTTCCTTGCCTGAATCAATGCGTGTGTTATCTCTTACTATTACTCTTTTCAATACTCAAATTTTCTCACATTTGGCCATCAGAACTCCTGCATGTCTTCATGATGTGGCCCCTCTGTGTTTGAATACCCCCTTGCTCTTTATTACATACAATTCCAGGCTCCAACCCTGGATGCACTTCTTTCTCCAAGGATCTGTTTCCTTTTAGTGAGAAACAGAATATTTAGAAATAAAGGTTATTGATACTGGAGAATCATAACTTCTAGGTTTTTTCAGTGGACATATTTTGAAAACCATTCATCCTCCATTACAATCCATCCATCCATCCACCCAAAGTTCATACTAATCTTTTAGTGTTATTTCAAAAAAAAATTGTCCGATTTTTAAAAATTATTTATTCATTTTTTTGACAAGTGGGAGAGATAAAGGGACAGGGAGAGGGAGAGAATCTCAAGCAAACTCCATATTGAGCATGGAGCGTATGTAGGGCTTAGTCTCACAACCCTGAGATCATGACCTGAGCAGAAGCCAAGAGTTGAATGTTTAACCCAACTGAGCCACCCATGCACCCTTGTCTTATTTTAAGATTTATTTACTCTGTAGAAGAAAACTAGAATATCACTTTTTTGGGGGTCTTTAAAAAATATCCTAATTGTAGAAAAATTAGTGTAGCTTGTGATAAATAACAACTTTCAGTGAATCATATTGAATCAGGTTGGTTATTTAATGAGCTCTTATTTTTGTTGTTAATGTAGTTTTAGGGCAGTGCCGTGACAACATTGATCCAAAAAAATTGCCTATCACTGAAGAGGAGCAGATTTACCCTTGGGATACATGTGCAGCAGTTCATGATGTGAGACTTTCATTATTACAGCGTTATTTTAAGGATGTAAGTACCCTTTTTATCATATAGTATTTTTGTCAGCAAAATTGATGGTTACTTTCTCCAGAGTTTTACTTTTTATTTTTTTCTTCTATCAAATGTCATTCTTATTTGGAATGTTGAAGTTTATTAGAAAAAAAGTTACTACATAGGTAGTAAAGAAATGGAAATCTGTTAATAAGTAAAAATTTCAGGTTGTAAGTGTTACAGCTATGTTTTAAATGTTGTTTATTGTGAGATATTCACATTCAGTTAAATGCAATGATATTCACTCTATAAAAACTTTTAGAATTACATTGAATATTTTATGAAGATTTTTGTCTCCTTTTATTTGCATTTAAAGATACACAATAAGATCTCATTATAATGCTTTAAAAATGTAAAGTAAACAATAACTGAGCTAGTAATGACGAGCATCAGAATAGGATGTGGTTCAGTAGCCTGGACTGAGGAGAAGGCTTCTGGTGGGTTCTTGAGGAGATGGCGGCTCTAGTGAGGGAGGCATTGTGTAGAGCAGAAAGAGTTCAGGTGAGGAAAACTGGAGCCTGATCTTAGCAATGTAAGCTTGCCGGATAAACAGTCTAGGATTCAATTTCTTTGGCTATAAAATAGGGCTCATGTAATTTTTCATGCAGTTACCTACAAGGTTAAAAATTTCTTTAGATCACTTTGCACGTTATAAAGGTCAGTATAAATGTATAGTAGGGTTTTTAATATTTAAGCTAGCCTTTTCAGAGTGCTCAGGTTAGATAGGCCTTATAAGGCAGTTTGGATTAGGGAATGAGGACCATGCTTCCATATGTTTTCAGAAGCTTTAAAAAGAAATTATTATTGTTTGGTAAAAGAAGCCTCTGTGTGTGTGTGTGTGTGTGTGTGTGTGTGCGCGCATGCGTGCATGTGCACACATGCACTGGCATACATATGCACACATTTCACACTTTATTCTCTATTTCTTTTAATTTTTTGCAGCATATATATATATATATATATTAGTCATAGACCAATAAATATCTTCATTTTGAAGAAAATGATTAAATTGTACTAAGTTCTGCTTTTGCAGAAATTTACTACCACCTTTATTTGGATTTTATTCTGTTGCCATAATCCTGGTTTTAATTTTGTCATTTTGAATCACTTTAGAGTAGATGAGTAGAGATGAATCCTAGAGCCAAACAGAAAAGCAAAATAACTTGATCAAATGAGAATATAACCCAGACTTAAGATCAAAATAAGTTTGAGGGAAGGGGAGATCTAATAAAGGAGATAAATAGTATGGTATCTCTTTCTTAAAGTATCCAGAATAGTTATCCATTTCTAGAAAAAAAATCTCTTTTGTAAGAACTCTGAACTGATATCTAAATTGGACAGAATCTCTATTGTGTGTTTGTCAGTGATGTGGGATTTTATTCTTACATATATTTTCACACAATACTTTCCTACTTTCATTGTGGTTATTTATATACATAAATAGTATACACAAAATATCTAGTGTGTTCCCTGGACTGTATACCTCTAGAAGTGTAGGGCTGTTCTTATATCGGTTTTATGGTTCCCTCAGGGCATAGCACATGCTATGTGGGTTGTAGATGCTTACTAGATTTCTTACTGAACTACTCTAGTATGGTTTCATAGGCAGACAGACTCTGTACAGCAGAAGAATTACTGTTAATGGGCACTGATTTTGATTACAGAATTGAACTGTGTAGACTCTGCTCTCTTCACGTGAGTTGCATGCAATTAACAGAGATGACCTATAGAATTTTAGTCATGCAAGTAGTACTGCTGCTGAAACTCTAGAGTATTATATGTAAGAGATGGGACCCAGTAGGGAGGGAACCTGAGCTTTGGAGTCGATAGACTTGGGTTTGAAGTGGGGCTCTGGCATTTGTAACTGTGAGCTTGGTAAATTTTTCATTCCTTTTTTGCAAGGTTTTAATAAATATTGAGGTTAAGATTCAGCATTAAGCAATTCTTAGCACAATGGTGGGCACATCATTGAAATCTTTCTAAAATATTAGTCTTGTGTTAGTAAATGTTTGCTGCCCTTTTTTTCTATCTGATTCGTATAAGAAATCTAACCAGTACATAGACAAATGATGGACTGATTTTAGTTTTTTTTTTCTTTAAGATTTATTTATTTGAGAGATAGAGAGCAGGATTTGGAGGAGGGTCAGAGGGAGAGGAAGAGGAAGTCTCAAGCAGATTTGTGCTGAGCATGGAGCTCGCTGTGGGGCCAGATCTCAAGATCCTGAGGTCATGGGGCGCCTGGGTGGCTCAGTTGGTTAAGTGACTGCCTTCAGCTCGGGTCATAATCCAGGAGTCCTGGGAACAAGTCCCACATCTGGCTTCCTGCTCAGTGGAGAGTCTGCTTCTCCCTTTCTCTTTCCCTCTGCCCCTCCTGCTGCTTGTGCTAATGTGCACGCTCTCTCCCTCTCAAATAAATATATAAATAAAATCTTAAAAAAAAAAAAAAAGACCCTGAGATCACAGCCTGAGCCGAAACCAAGAGTCAGATGCTCAGCTGAGTGCACCACCCAGGTGCCCCCTGATTTTAGTTTTGAAAGCTAACTGCTTTTATTAAAAGGAGAGATTGATTATGTTTTTATAATATATTGCCAAAGAGAGCAGCTTGTTTATTACCTGAGTACCAACCATTCTAAAATGATCTAAATCTGCTACTTCAGGTGGCTCCAAAACATAAAACAGAGATGAGAGGTCTCTGTTGCTTTTCTGATTTGTAACAGTAGAAGTTAGCTCACCTGCTGTGGGTATTTGGTTTGTGCTGTTATGCATCTTTAAATTGGCTGGGAAAGCATTTTGCACTGTGTCATATTTTCAACTTTTAGTTACTCGTGAACAATCTTGATTTAACATTGGAATTTTGTTTGTTATTGTTTAAAGATTATTTGGTTATCTTACATTATAATGTAAATGTTTCATCTCAATGTAAAAATAAAGTTTAAAGGTGTACTCAGTTTTAATGGCTTTTCAAATCTTTAATGAAGTGCTGTCACTCATGATAGACCTTTATTGCTCTCACACGGTCATCTGTTTACTACAGACTGGAGGGTAAACTCAAGTTCAGGCCCAAGTACTGTTTAACAGAGGCCAAATGAAAATTCAAAGAAAATTATTTTAGGAGGAAAAGTCTAAGCCTGTTTATTGGTTGAAGGGAAAAATTTGGTAGGGAAGGAGAGAAGAGTAAGTTGAAGATGTAAGAGAGGGAGAGGCGATGAAAGCAATTAATTTTTAGAACATGTCAAAAAGGTATTATTGCTTATATAATCTGGGTCCCTTCTTTATTGCATATTATATTAAACCTTTGTAAATGTTAAGGTACCTTTTGGGGTTATCTTATGGCTAAATTTGTAGTCTAGAAAAATGTATGGAGGGTGATATGTTATGCAGAGAAGATATTGGAGTCAGGGAGACCAGTTAAGAAACTTTATTGAAGAGGTGCCTGGGTGGCTTGGTTGGTTAGGTGACCAGCTCTTGACTTTGGCTCAGGTCGTAATCTCAGAGATGTGAGATCAAGCCCCATGTGGGCTCTCTGCTGAGTGGGGAGTCTGCTTGGGATTTTTTTCTCTCTCCCTCTCCTTCATTCCCTCCCTACCTCCCCCACCTCACGTGCATGATTGAGCGCGGTCTCTGTCTCTCTCTCTCTCTCAAATAAATTAAAAAAAAAGAAAAAGAAACTTTATTGAAGAACCCACTCCCCCACAACAAATGGTACAGACATGAATGTTATAGTGGGAACAAAGAGGAGGGGCCAAAATCACAAGTTATTTAGGAGATAGAATCTGTGTGGTTTGGGAGCTAATACTGTGGTATGAAGGAAAAGAATGTGATGTAGAATGACTTTTAGCTTTCTGATTTGGTGACTAAATAGCTTGTGGAGTTTTTTAAACCAAGAGGAAAAGAAAGATTCATGGAAAAAATGACACATGTCACATTTGTAAAAAAAAAGATTTTATTTATTTATTTTAGAGAGGGAGTGTGGGCAGACACACATGCGAGCAGCGGGGAGGGCAGAGGGAGAGAATCTTAAGAAGACTCCAAGCTAAGTGCAGAGCCTGACATGGGGCTTGATCCCAGGACCCTACGATTATGACCTGAGCCAAAATTGAGTTGGACGCTTAATCAGCTGAGCCACCCAGGCGCCCCATGACACATTTTTAAATGTTATCTGAGGGACATCAAACTAGAGATTGCAAAAATAGTCAAATATCTGTCACAGAGGCAAACGATCCAAGTTGGTAAGATAGTTGAATTTACTGATTAAAGTCACTCAGGGAGAACAATTTTAGTAAGAGAGTAGTGCAAAAAACATATAACCTTAAGGAATATAAACATTGAAGGGGCAGATGAAGAAAAAAGTCTTAAAAGGAAGCCTAAACCAAATGGTTTAAAGAGATCTGAGGAGCATCAAAAGAGAGTAGCATTATGGAAGCCAGGGGGAAGTAGGTGTTTTAAGAAAGAAGTTGTTATTCCATTGTGTATGTATATATCTTTATATATACCACATCTTTATCCATTCCTCTATCAATGGACAGTTGGGCTGCTCCCATACTTATAATACTTTTATAAATATAGGGGCACATGTATCCCTTTGAATTGAGATTTTTGTATTTCGGGTGTGTATACCCAGTAGTGTGATTATTGGATCATGGGGTAGTTCTAATTTTAACTTTTTGAGGAACCTCTTTACTGTTTTCCATAGCAGTTGTACCAATTTACATCCCTACCAACAGTGCATGAGAGTTCCTTTTTTTCCCACATTTTTGCCAACACCTGTTGTTTCTTGTGTTTTTGACTTTAGCCATTGTGACAGGTGTGAAGTGATAGCTCACTATAGTTTTGATTTGCATTTACCTGATGATGAGTGATGTTGAGCATCTTTTCATGTGTCTGTTGGTCATTTGGATGTTTTCTCTGGAGAAGTGTCTGTTCATGTCTTCTGCCCATTTTTTAAATGGATTACTTGTTTTTTTGGGTGTTGTATAAATTTTTTTAAAAGATTTTATTTATTTGACAGAGAGAGACACGGTGAGAGAGGGAACACAAGCAAGGGAAGTGGGAGAGGGAGAAGCAGGCTCCCCGCTGAGCGGGAGCCTTGTGCGGGGCTTGATCCTAGGACCCCGGGATCACGACCTGAGCCGAAGGCAGACGCTTAATGACTGAGCTATCCGGGAACCCCCCTGGGGGGTTTAATCCCAGATTGCTGGGATCATGACCTGAGCTGAAGGCAGATGCTTAACAACTGAGCCACCCAGGCACCTGAATTGTATAAATTCTTTATGTATTTTGGATACTCTCCCTTTCAGCCATAAAAAAGAGTGAAATGTTGCCATTTACAACATGGGTGAAGCTAGAGAGTATAATGCTAAGCAAAATAAGTCTGAGAAAGATAAATATCATATGATTTCACTCATGTGAAATTTAAGAAACAAAACAAATGAGCAAAGGAAAGAGAGAGAGAGACACAAAATAAGAAATGAACTCTATAGAGAATGAATTGATATTTACTAGTGGGGAGGTGTGTGGGGTGGGGGTGAAACAGGTGATGAGAATTAAGGTGTGCACTTGTGATGAGCACCAGGTCATGTATGGAACTGTTGAATTACTATGTGGTATACCTGAAGCTAATATAACACTGTTTGGTAACTATCATGAAATTGAAAGAAGGAAGTTGTTAATGTCAGGTATCACAGAGTGATATATAGAATAGGTAAAATAATCAATAGCAGAATAGTTTACACTGAAGTATAGTATAATACTGAGAGTTTATTTTTCATGGGGTGGAGAAAGTATAATTTATAATTATTCTTTACGAGCCTAGATATGTGGAAGCTGAAACTTTGTGGTATTTCAAGTTTATAGATACTGCCTTATGACTGTCAAAGGGGTACTAACTTTATATCACAAAAATAGAAAGTTCGCATTAATATGACTATGAAATCATTCAGAGGTTTACGTGGATATATTTAAATAGGTATAGTTTTCTTTTAAATTAATTGTATTTTTTTTTTTTTTTAAGAGTTCTTGTCTCTTGGCAGTATCAATTGGTTGGGAAGGAGGTGTTTACGTACAAACCTGTGGCCACACGTTGCACATAGATTGTCATAAATCTTACATGGAATCATTACGGGTAAGTTGATTTAAAAATGTATAAATCATTCTAGGTATTAAATGTTTTTATAGCATATACATCCCAGTTCATTTTATGTGATTTTGATTGCCATTTGAACTATGCAGCCTTGTGGTTCCTTGACCTCTTCAGCTTTAGGGATTTCAATTTTTTATATCACTTCAGCAAATGATTTCCATGGTAGTAATTTTAGACTTTGCTGCTCTAGCTCTGAAATATTAAGCTTTAAAATATCCTACAATATCATTTTATTATAAGATTATCCTTCAGATTCTCTTATTTTCATTCTCATTAGTGTGTTTGCTTCTGACATCAAGATCTCTAGTCCTTTACCCCTTTGTATATTTCCTAGCATTAGTTCTTTCCTAGCCTCACTTTTTTGTACTATGCCTGTTCTGCTCTGAAGAGCAGTCATTTAATCCTCCTGCCTTGATTTGAGACCCAGACAGCTAGCCCTGCCAGAAAAATCATAAAACTAAGTGAAGTGGTATGTCTGTAAATTTGTGGTTTCCTGTATAATAGCAGCTTAAACTAGGGTTACTAACTGTGGGTACTACTTATCAATTCATTTACCTACCTTTGATTAGTTTCCTCTCCTAGTATCTTTAGCAGCTATTCCAATCCTTTGCTCCCCTATCCCAAGCTCTTCACCTGAACTCCAAGATCCCTTTTCTCTCATCAGATTCTGTCTCTTTCTTTGTCACCAAGAAAACAGTGTGGCTTTCTGTCACATACTAAGCTTAGCTTCTTGCTTTGCTTATCTATTTCCTGACAAATAAGTCTGCATCCCAACCAGTCCTTTCTTTTTTACTCTTTGAGGTAGTATTCCTTCTTCTGTTCAGGAATAATTTTCCTGTTGATGCTCTAGTATTCCTTTCTCCTCTTCACCTCAGGGGCCTTTATCTATTAGAAGGTAACTTCTTTTTTGTTTCTATCTTCATTTTTTCTGCCTATTCTGTCCTTTCTTTCAATTCATAAAGATGCTAAGGTCCCTCTCATTCTGAATTTCTTCCCTTGACTTTGCATTCCCCTGTAGCTGCAGTTTTTCTCTTTTTCTCAGCTCAGCCTCTTAAAAGGATGGCCTTCTTATTTCCCAGTTCCCAACTTAAAAGGAGTGGATTCCTACTTTTCCCTTCGTATCCTTACCTCTCACAATTAGTCACTAAGTAAATTCTACTTATTCTGTCTCTTAAGTATCACTTGACTGTATTCCACTTTTCATTATTCTTCATTTTTGTGTATGCCTTCATCTCTCATCTTGACTATTGCCATTCCTTTCTTATCAGTTTCCTTACTCTAAGTCTAATTTATTCACTACATTGATCTTTCTAAAATGTAAATCTGATGACATATGTCGTTGGCTTAAAAATCCTTTATTGAATTCTTCCCAATGGGATAAAGTTCACTCTTCTTTGAATGGTATTCAGGGTACTTCATGATCTGGGCTTGCCTGTTGCTTTATCTTTATCTTTAATCAATTCAGCATTGATAAACTGTTTAATAGTTCCTTAAGAACATTATGCATTTTTCATACATCTGCAATCGTTCATTCAACAAATATTTTAGTTAGTGTCTATAGTGTTCCAGATACTGTGATAGACATTGGGGATTCAGCAGTGAATAAGAAACAGTTCCTTCCTTCCAGGGGTTTACTATGCCTTGCGTGAGATAGAATAAATAGACAGTTGCAGTATATGTGTTAAGTGTTACTGGAACTTCTCCTGAATGCCAGAACATTTGATGAAGTATCGTGCTTGAGTGATGAGAGGTAAGACTGAAAAAGTAATTAGAGGTCTTACTGTAAAGGGCCTTGTAGTTGGTGTAAGGAATTTGAACTTTATTTAGATAAGTTCTTTACAGAGAGCCACTAAAGTTATTAAAGACTTTTAAATAGAGTTATGACATCTTCAGAAAGGTCATTGTGGCAGCTATGTAGATGGTAGGGGATTATTGTGGGATTGCAGTAGAGTTAGAAAGAATGTGATGATATTTAGGAGGTACAAGATGATAGTGGCTTGAGCTTAGTCATCACACTGGGGATGGAGAAGAGCTTAGAGATTTGAAATATATTTAGAGGAAGTCTGGACTTGGTGAGAGATGACATGTGGAATGTAAGAAGGAGGAAGGAATCAAGATGAGAGATAATTGTGATCACTGAAAGATTTTGATTGGGAGTAAGAGTCTCACATTAGGTGGATCATAGTGGCAACAGTGTGATTGGAAGACTAGTTAGGAGATACTAGCAAAGAGACTAGAAGAAAGAAAGTGGATGGAAGGACTTATGGGATTTATTAAGTAAATATTGGAGTGGAAGAAGGCAGAAAGCTGAAGGAACTGTCATGATTCTCTTCTTTCTGAGGTAGGAGATGTAGCTTTATGCTTCTAGAGTAAAGGAAGCAAGGCTGGGATAGGTGACAGGACTTGAGAAGTGAAGAGGAAAAACCACTTTGGAATTGGGTGAGAATTCTTCATTGGGTGTTGGAGAAAGATTACCTAGAAGTATTCAGGCCTCAGTTGAGTTGGAAACAGCTTGTAGCAAGAAGTTACTTCAGTCTTCTTTAACAACACTTAATTTGAGTACAGAATTAGAGAAGTTATCTACTGGATTAATTTTGTATGAAGGTTTTATAGGGTATGTATGATGGAAGGACATACGGAGGGTGAATGAGAAGTAATGACCAGTTTTTGAAGTGGTACATCATGGTGTATAGGCAGAATAGGAAAGTCTTGATAAACTGAGAGAGAAGGAAGGAACTCAAAGAGGAGAAAGCAGTTGGCAATCAGACTGTAAGCTGTTTGGATTTAATATTTTTAGATATGGACAATTTTGGGTTATTTTAGTATAAGGGGGTGGTCATGGTTACAGGTCATGGTAACGGGTAGGTGGAGGTCAGTGCCATAGGAGCTAATGAGGTCAAAAAGCTGATGGACTAAGATACAAGATTGGTTGTTCCCATACTCACTGAAGTAGCATAAGAGGGTCGTAGGTCTTGGAGCAATGAGGAAAACCAAAGTCTTCAGTGACTGAGGGCAGTGGATGACAGTAAAAAGGAAGGAAAAGTGTGATATCCCTAAATGATATGAGCCACAAAGATGGGAGAATGCAAGAGTAAAGATACTAAGCCAGTACTAGAGATGAGAAGAATACTGAGGTGTGAGGGGTGAGGTGTGAGAAGGCTTCTGGGGAGGCTTCAAGAAAAAACGTAGTTTCAGTCAAGGCAAGGACGAGGATCTAGCATTCTTTAAAATTAAGGCTGTAGGGGAGCTTATAGAATGTCCTTCAATGATCAGGACTCTCACCCCAACTTTCTATATACCCTTCTTGTGTATCTTTAAAAGTTAGCTCACAAGTCTTCTCTGAGAAGCCTTCTCTTTTGTATTTTTCACGCTATTATTATAATTTATTTGTTTCTGTTTGCTTTTATATTGTTAGTACCTACGTGAAGATGTACCTTAAGGGGATGCCTGGGTGGCTCAGTTGGTTAAGCTGCTGCCTTCGGCTCAGGTCATGATCCCAGGGTCCTGGGATTGAGTCCCGCATTAGGCTCCTTGCTCAGCAGGGAGCCTGCTTCTGCCTGCCTCTCTGCCTGCTTGTGTGTACTCTCTCTCTCTGGCAAATAAATAAAATCTTTAAAAAGAAAAAAGGGTACAAGAGAACTTAAAAAAAAAAAAAAAAAAGATGTACCTTAAGTCTTTATGCCCTTACCTGGCATAGCATTTGACATATGATAGGAGCTTAGTAAATATTTGCAGAATTGGATTTAAAAAGATGTGGTGTTTCATTTTTAAGAACTTGAAAAAAATAAATGTCAAAAAGTAAAAAAAAAAAAGTAGAATTTGGTTTTTTAGTCAAAGTATTTGAGACCTAAGATATAGTGAAATGAGCACTAAATTAAGAGTGGGGAAAATTAAATTCTTCCTAATATTGTCATTACCTTTGTAATCATAGACAAATTCGTTTTCTTCTCTTTGTATCCTTCTTTCCTTATTTTTTTTTTTGTTAGTAATAATGTTCATATTGTAGCATTCATACATTTACATTAATGCATTAAAACATATTTTGAAATAAAGCATTAGGTTAGTGGCAGAGTAAGAAAGAAACTGCTGGGAAAAAGAGCGAAATAATGGTTAGGACTACACAATTGTAATAGCCTAAAAGAGCAAAATGGCTGTGTGGTGGTTTCAGGCAAAAGAAAGGAACAGATGTAATAGTCTGGATTCCTGCCTTTAGTCCTCTAGTTAGTTAGCATGTATAGCAGGCTCTCATGAGTAAGAATTTCCTCCTAGGCACATATGTATATGTGTCTATGTTTAAACAATTCTGTTTTCTCTTCTTCTATCAGAAATATCTGAAGGAAAGGTATTACATTAATTTCCCTCATATACACTTACATTTTGAATACTCTAACTGAATCTTTTCCCTATCCATTAAAGCTAAACGGATTCACTGCATAAAGTCCAGTCAGTTGTGTTTGACAGACAAAGACATATCACATTTTTTAGGCTTGATTTATTCTCAGAAGTTATCTATTCTCTATCAAGGAACATGGGCATTGAGAGAATCTTCCCAGTGGTCACCTATAGATTATAAAAACAGGGGCATGGGGTAAGGGGAAGGTGATCCACTGTAAAGTGGCCTCCTTTTTAAGTTATTCTCTATCTTAAATCTGTATTACACATTAATTGCCTCAGTATTTGAATGTTTCATACTGAGAGAAGAGTAAGATACTTAAGATACTTATCATATGAATTCATTAAACAGTTCTTGGTGATGTGTTGCATGATTGCCATGTTGAAAGAAGTGATTTGATAAGCTTCAACAGTCAAATGAGAGACATTGTTTATGTTTTTTTCTTCAAGTAACATCATCTTTTTTTTTTAATTTAAATTCAATTAATTAACATATAGTGTATCATTAGTTTCAGAGGTAGAGTTTAGTAATTCATCAGTTGCATATAACAGCCTGTGTTCATTACATCAAGAGACTTTATGTTTTTATGACATATTTTAGAGATGTCTTTTTTTTCTTTTTTGGCCTGGTTCATTTGTTTACTATAAAATGTAATGGTGTAAATTTTGTTTTCTATAAAGTGCATTATAAATCTGTGTGTTTATTTCATCTTTTAGAATGATCAGGTTCTTCAGGGCTTCTCGGTGGACAAAGGAGAATTCACGTGTCCTCTCTGTAGGCAGTTTGCTAACAGTGTTCTTCCTTGTTATCCTGGGAGCAATGTGGAAAGTAACCTTTGGCAACGTCCTAGTAACAAAAGCATACAAGATCTCATAAAGGAAGTGGAAGAGCTGCAGGGACGGCCGGGAGCTTTCCCAGTAAGCATCAGTGTAAGGCAGAAATATCCTGGTAAACTCAGCTCTGCTTTCAGCTCTCATTTTCGTTCCTTTCATTTTCATTCCTTTCTAAATTACTCTGGACCTTTGAATCTTTTTTTTTTTTTTTTTTTTGACCTTTAAACATTTATCAGCAATTACTTTTAGATGTTTTTCTCTTCTATTTGTGGTTACTAAAAACAAAAATGATAATAATGGAACAAATTATTACCAAAGGCTATACTTTTCCTTAGTCCAAATTGCTATAGTTTTAATATACTTCTTCCAGATCATGAAGTTCTATAAGCTTAGATATGGTTAGACTCTTTTAAGATGTTGAAATCTTTAAAAACATAGTCTAATCATTTAAAAATATGCCCATTAGGTATATTAGGATTAAGATGATGCATTTATACACACACACACACACACACTTTATATGTATGTAATTATAGATTTATGCACAATTTATGTGTGTGTGTATGAGATAAAATATCATATACTTGATTGAACCATTCACTGAAGTCAGTCTACTTTATTGTGGGATTTGGTGTAAGTGAACCCATCTTTTATCCCATCCAGTAGGATTTATTTATTTGATTTAAATATTTAAATATTTCACTTTCATTATAGATTTAGGATATAGTATCTGAAAGAAGTGATAATTGTGCCTAGTTTAAGCAGCGAATTTATGAAAACTATTAATATTTGACTTTTGAAACAGAAATTCATAGTTAAATGCTACTCAAAGATTTCTCTCCTCACAGTTTCTTTTCTCAGTTGAAGACTAATTTTAGAATCTGTGATTTTTTCTTCCCTTGGTAAATCCAAATTTTTATGTGTTTAAAATATGCTCAAAGCAAGGGACATCAATATTAGTCTTTGAGAAGAGAATGTAAATGAAAGATTGCTTATCAACATGGAATTTGTTCTAAAATATTATTTTAATGACATCTACTCATTTCTTTAGAATGTAGGTTTGTGTGGTTAATTCATGGTTAGATTATAGGCTAACCAATCACAATATTGAATTAGGATAAAATAGAAGAAGATATTTCTTAATCTATTTTATCTTTCTGCACTAAGTATATTTATAGTGGATAGCTAATGTACATCTGTTTTAACTTTTTAACTTTTAATTTCCTAATGAATTCATATGATAAACATTGTAGTGTTGGACTATTTTAGAGAAAATGAATATAAATAAACTTGATATGTATGTTTGCATTTTTTACAGTCAGAAACCAACTTAAGTAAAGAAATGGAATCTGTAATGAAAGATATCAAAAATACTACTCAGAAAAAGTATAGAGACTATAGCAAGACCCCAGGTTCACCAGACAATGATTTTCTCTTTATGTATTCTGTTGCTAGGTAAGTATACATGGTATATACTTTAATATTTACTTACTCTGAATAGTTGGTTTTTGTTTTATTTATGCCATTAATATTTATTTGAAGAAAGGGGGTGTGTATTTTTTATGATGCTTGAAATTATGGCTAGTTTTCAAACCTTCTCAAAGGATCATAAAATGTAGGTTTCCTTCATTTTCTGAAGAGTTTTTATTTTCATGAAATATTGGGTGAAGTGTTATTATATATTATAGAATATGTGGGAAAAAGTGTATTATTAACATTTTGGGACAGATGTCTACCTCGAAGCATGTGAATATTAAATATGAAGGGTCTTTTTAAGAAATCACTGTTCAAGTCCTGTCAAAAAGTAATAATACTGAAAAGGAATACAGTGTAATATGTTAAACACTTTTAATTTCTTTTTAATTTATTTTAAGTAAGAAGAACTTACTTTGTTTTAAGCCAGTAAAACAGTAATATCCTGTAGGTGGTTTAGAAAATCAGATGAGGGAGATGGAGCGAGTGATCAGGCAAGTTCTAAGCCTATATTAGTAGCTAGCCCAGCACTCCAGAAAACAGTACTGAATTACTATATTCAGGTTTTATTATATTTCCAAAGAACCTCTGTTTTCTGGAGATACTTCAGAGATACTCCTCATCTTTCATGTAGGTAGGATTAGTCTAATTGACTGAGTGGGTGTTTAGTAACTAAGAAATGGTTCTAAATAGGGATTTTAGAAAACGTAATTGAATGAAAATGGAGAACCATAAAAGAAGTAAATAGGCAAGAAGCAGGTACAATTAGAAACTTGTAAACACATTCTGCCAGAATTGATGTTGTAGACCCCTGGATATCTCTAGAAGTATATACTTTTTTGGTGTCTTGTCCCAAGTAGTATTATGATAGGTAAGATTTAGAGAGAGAATATAACTTGAATGTCATGCAGGAAATTAGTGCCATGGAGGACTACAACTCAGATCTGAGTCAAGGTCTGTTTTACTTTCAATTATTATCCTTCTTTTTCCTTCCTGTATTCAACTTTTATAGGTCATATGTACATGCAGTTCACCGGGCCAGTCTCTCTGCCCCATTCACGGACCAGAGGGTAACAAGAGTAAATGAACTATATGCAGTCTTTAGAACCCAGGAAAAAAGCAACCAGACTTAGGCAAATTACAAGCAAGTTAGAGCTCAAGATAAGGAAACATTAGTGTTTCGTTGAAGAATGCAAATGCCAGACATGGATTGATGTAATAGAATGTAATGGATTGGGAAGTAACTTTCTAGTCCGTACATTCCTAAACTGTTGTTGTTATTTATCCAGAATGCTTCAGGAGAAGATATAACAGTTAATTCAGCATTTTGTGTCTGGAGAGTTACCAGCTGCATGCTTGCAATAAAATACACTTTATGTGAAAACTAAATTGAGTATGATTTAATTTTGCCATGGTTTCAAGATTTTAAAAACCTTCTATACCATATTGCGGTAATAATGTTGTAGAAAATTGAGATAAATATAGACCAACTCAGTTATGCCATGTATATATGTGTCTGTTTATATAGATGTATATGTGTGTGTGTGTGTGTGTGTGTGTGCATGTGTGTAAATACTGTATTTATGTTTCTTATGTATTTATGCTTATGTATTTTCCTTAAGATTGATCTTATAAGAAAATTCTGGGTGAATAGGAATGATCTCTCCATGGAATTTTTTTATAGTATGATAAATCAAATGCCTTGACTTAAATTTAGTTTAGTGGAAGTTTTAGATTCCTATTTCTTGAATATATAAATTCTTGTTTTCTTCCTATATAGCTTGCTGTGGTAATAGACTTTTTAGGTCAACATATTTTGGTTTTTCTCATTTATTGGGAAGCAGGGACAGATATCAAATGTTATTTACTATGGGTGTATATAGAGAAACAGAAAATGTGTTCTCCTTCCATTTTTCTCTGATTGCTCATGATAAACTCCAAAGCAACAAGATAACCCTTCTGAAAATCAGAGTATGTAACCCTTAAAACACTCATTATCCTTTGGTTAAAGTTATGCAGGCCATTGTGAAGTTCTCACAGTGAGATTGCATGCCTTCTCTAAGTTTTACTTAGTTATTAAAGAGAAAACAAAAACCAAATTAGCTAAAAAAAATTAACAAAAACATGAATTGAGAGAAAAAAGGATGTTGTATCCTATTTGGATAGAATGTAATTTTCTCAAGGTAAGAAACTGGTCTTTATAGGTATCTAATGCTTAGCATATAACATTATTTCACAAATATGTATGATTACAGATTATGCTTATTTTCATGCCTGAAAGGTAGGCATTAAAATATTTGGTAATATTTAAAATGCTTAAATGTTTAAGTGAACTATTTAGAAGTAAACTTATTTTGAGTTATTTAACTTTTAAATTAAATATTGTGATTCTTAAATGTATAATCCATTAGGATGAGCACATTTATTTGTATTTGACATTAGAAATTTGAGTGGAATATAGCCCTTGTTTCCCAGAGCTGAGTTTCTCTCCACTGAATGAGCAATTCAGTTTGTTTTTTACGGAACTTAAATTTTTTTGTTGTTTAGGTACAAAATATTTCTAATGGTTAAGTAGCCTGTAAAGCTGTTAATTTTAGTAATTGTTTCAGAGGATTTTTTTGTTTTGTTTTTTGGTAGAGCACTTTATCCCTTTGTTTTTTATTTTATTTGCATGGTGAAGCCTTGGAGGATTTTTTGAGGGCAGCAGAGAAGAAATTGTTGGAATGGTATCTTTCTCTTACATTAAAATTAATCAAAATTACTATATTCAGGTTTTATTATATTTCCAAAGAGCAGTCTGTTGCAAATACCATTCAGATGGATTATGGAAGGTTAATTTGGGGGAGGAAAGCTTTCCTCATTTAAATACCAGTTCATTTTTTCTTAATTGAAACAATAAATGAGACTAATTTTAATAATTGATTTTTCCAAGGGTTTTGGACTCAGGTTACACATAGCCTAGAGGTATTGGTGAGTGACACTCGGCCTTTATATAGTGAGAAACATTTAAATGGAAAGAAGATGAAACATGAATAACTGAGCTATAGCTGGAGAGATATGTTTAAGTCACAGTGGGTGAACTGCTCAGTAGAGTGAGTCGACTTACTTTACATACTAGTTGCATTATAAGTTTAAACTTTATAAACTAAGTATTTTCAAAACAAAAGGAATGTTTGCTAAAATACCAAATTATGAATCCTTTTTAAAGCCAAGAAATTCTTTGATAAAATACCTTTCCTTCCCCTCACCCCTTTTCATGTCTGAATGTAAGGGAATCGAAGGAAGGGTCAACAAAATAAAGAGAATAAGCTATGGGGACTAAAGAGAATCTTACCATTGGTTCCATACCCAAACAAAGAGATTTCTGGTTCCTAAGGTGTTTTTGAGCACTTTGCTATGTACCATCAGGGATTTAGAAACTTTATCTGAAATGGTCCCTGATCTCCAGGAATTTACCATTAGTTGGAGAGACAAAACCAATATACATCAGTCCGTATAAAACAGAATAGAGTTTGTTTTAAAAATATCATATTGAAAAAGTGCTATAGAACTTTAAAAGGGAAGATGAACAAATTGAAATATAAAGTACTTGGAAATGTTTCTTTCCTGTCTCAAGAAAAGGGAATTAATTCTCCCTAACTCCTAGAAGAGTTAGAATTTGAGCTGAGTCTTGTATAATATAGCCTATGGTATGAACGAAGATATTTTTTCTCTCTGAGGTATTGGGTAACTTGCTCAACCAGTAAGTGGTAGGCTTAGGCCTTGAACCCACACAGACATCAGTACGTGTTTGAGTGTTTCTGTATGTGCGTGTGTATACACACATTTGTTTTTTAAATTATAGCTCTAAAAATAGAAGTTCATACCAAAGGAGGGTGGAGAGGGGATAGAAGGGAAAGCAGACCTCAGTCATGCAAAAAGAAGCTGGAGCATAGTTGGAGGAGTTTTTAAATGGAATATGTAGGTGGGCGCCAAGATAGGCTGTAAGTAATCTTTCTCATTATTATTTCAGTTACAGATATTTTTTCTTTTTTTTTTAATTCTTTTTTTTTTTCCTTTCCAAACTAATTGGAATAGATTTGTGTTAGGAATATAAAAAGTAGAGTCTACTTTTCTTGGGAGCAATCTGTATTTTTCTATCATCCATTCAGGAGGGCAGAAACAGAATATTGTGTTGGGATTTTCAATAGTTAGAGAAGATCAGACAGACATAGAGCCTATGACATGTTTGTGTGTTCGATTCTCTAGCAAGTTTCAACTTAAAGGGCTAGTTTTGATGTAAGTGAAATCAGGAAAAGCTGAGGGTTAGGGTCTCTGACATATTGATTTTTTTAAAGTCCTAGGTTATTACATGACACTAACTGTTTGGATAGGTAGGTTTTTTTTGGTTTTGTTTTGTTTTGTTTGTAATGTCAGGAGGAATGTTTTTTTAAGAGATTTTCTAGCCATAATCTGAAATAATTAGATTTAGTAGTTTTCTTTCAAATATTCTCTAAAATCAAACTCCTGGTAACATGTTTATCAGCCTTTGAGGTATTTTATTTGATGATTGAATAAACAGAATTGTTCTTATATTTATATCTTAATGAATATTTTTGCAAACTGTGCTAAAATAAAAGTTGACATTCTGGTTCTGACATTCGTTGGTAAAAATTGATCGTGTTTCTGGTTAGCTCTTTTAAAAGTACAATCTAGGAAATCTTAGTTTTTATAAGAGAATATAGCCGTTAATTTTTTTCTACAGATTAGGCAACAGAAGATTTGTGAAAACAAAATATATTGATCTCATTTATATTCCCTTGATGAAGGAACACATGCTGGTCTCCGCTCGCTTTCTGTCCACTAATATGAAATCCTTGTCCCTGCTTCCTTGCTGGTAGGTTTTTAGAAGTTCAGTGAGCAATGCAAATCGCCTGAAGGGTGGAAAATTCCCTTGTCACACAGATGCCCTTATCAGCAGCAACCAGATGGAGCTCTGAGCAGGAACATTATCAATGTTAAATTGCTTTTCCCCCACCCCAGTAGAGAGGATTAAAGCATTCCTTTAAAAATGGGTGGCAGATATACAGATTTAAGAATATTAATTTTGTTAACAGTTTGCATTTATAAGTAAATATATGAAAATAATGTTTCAAAAACATTTTGTGTTAAAATACAACCCAAACCAGTTCAGACTGTTTTAAGTAAAATAGGATCATATTCTTCCTTGAATTCATTTGCAAAGTAAGCTTAAAATTTTGCCTTTTTTTTTTTTTTTTTTTTAAGACGAGGATATCTCATTGCTAATGTCAAATGCATATTTTGGATATAAATTAGTTTATTCGGTTTTAGCAATGGCAAATGAAGATGTGTTTAAGTTTATTAATACTGTTGAAGTAAAAATACATGCATTATATCACTCACAATTTTCATTTATTCTGACAAAGTTCATTGGCTATTTTACTATATTTTTTTTGAGTAAATCTTTAGATTCTGAAGCAATTTGATTTTTAAAATGTCAATTTATTAATTGTAACTAATCTGTAAGCTAAAAATTGCTAAATATATTATAATTTCAGATCTATATGAACTTTTTTGATGTTTAGCAGTGTCAGGAGTTACACAGTGTACTTTCATAAAACTGTAATTTTAGAAGTCCATAGAAGAGGCTACTGTTCATTATATGTGTTGTTCATACCTACTATGATGTTAGTGATTTTGTTAAATATTGATTTCTAGAAACCACCTAAGCTCTAGTGAGTGATAATCATTTCTCTGATAAAAAGTTGGTATGCCCTTGTGTTTTAGATGACAGTAACCACCTACTACTCAGTGGCTAACAGTTGGGTATAAGCTCTTTCACCAGATTCATGTGCGGGTTTATGAAGTGTGTTGCTGTTGTTTTCCTTAAGGCCCAGTTTTCAGTATTTGCCAACATTTGGGGTTTTGCAACAATTACATTATGATGTGTACAGTTTTGAGGTTATAAATATGAACATATAAGGATATGTTTCCCTTTTTATTTCTAAATATCAGATAAAATATTATTACAGATGTTCCATAAACTATTCATAAAGTTCGTCAACTTTATTATTTAGGTTCATTCAGACATATCAGTAAAACAAATTAAAAAGTATCGCTTCAGCCTAATTGAGATATATTTTAATGCTTTACTTACAGAACCAATTTGGAACTTGAATTAATTCATCGGGGAGGCAATTTGTGTTCAGGTGGTGCAAGCACAGCTGGCAAACGCTCTTGCTTAAGTAAGTAGTAAAAAGTGTAAATTTAAAAACATTTTAAATTATGTCATTTTTGAAAGCCTATACAAACAAATGGTCTTTTGATGTATTTTCAGATTCTTTTTATATGACATATAATTGGTTTTAATGGTGATTATATGCTTTAAATGGCTAATCTTATACTTAAAAGAATCATATGAATATTTAGCTCTTTCTATACTATGATTGCTCAGTAAATAAATGCCATACCGATAGATCAGATTTACATTGGCTCAAAATTAAGCAGTGTGGTATCCTTGGCTATAAAAAATTATCTTTAAACTTAAATTTTTTAAAAGAATTTTTACATTGTCTAGATTTAAGTAAATATTTTTATAAAAATAATTTGTGTTGCCTGCAGAGTCCTATAATATACAGTGCTGCTGTTAATTAATGAAGGCATTGTACTATATTTTGATGTGAACATTAAAATGTATTAAAATTATGGATGTTTGGTTTTATTTATGAATATATATTGTAAAATGAGCATGATTCTTCAGTACTTCTTGTAAGGGTAGAGAAGTGTCATTTGGAACTTAATGTAGATTCTTCATAGTGATGGTATCACTATTTAGCAATTGTTTAGAGAATTAATATGAATACTAGGGGTAATATTACATAATGTCAAGTATAGCTAATTATTAGTCCCAAATCACTGGAGTTAAAATATTACCTAACATGACTGGTACAGAAAATAAAAAAATTGTTTAAAATACATAGTGTATTCTTTTGAAAAATGAATATATTTTCTTAAATGCTAAAAATATTAGTAGTTAATAAAAATTATCAACACATAGGTTTTTCAAAAATATATGTGTGTACTTAAAGATTTTATTTATTTATTTGAAAGAGAGAGAAATATGAAATAGTGAGAGAGAGCACGAGTGGGGAGGAGAGGGAGAAATAGGCTCCCTGCTTAGCAAGGAGTCTGATGCCGGGCTTGATCCCAAGACTCTGAGATGATGATCAGCCAAAGGCAGATACTTAACCGACGAGCCACCCAGGCGCCCCCAAAATATATGTGTATTATTATGAAAAGATACATATGTGACTTGGGGATGATTTCAAAGCAAAGGACTGATCAAAGACATCTTAAAATATTCATTTTATTTTAATTAATTAATTAATTTTTAAGTAGGCTCTACGTTCCAGCAGGGAGCCCAACATGGGGCTTGAACTCATCATCATGAGATAGAGACCTGAGCTGGGATCAGGAGTCAGATGCTTAACTGACTAAGCCACCCAGATGCCTCTCTTGAAAAAAATTTTTTTTTTTTTAAATATTTTATTTATTTGACAGAGAGAGAGATCACAAGTACGGAGAGAGAGAGGAGGAAGCAGGCTCCCTGCCTAGCAGAGAGCCCGATGTGGGACCCGATCCCAGGACCCTGAGATCATGACCTGAGCTGAAGGCAGAGGCTTAACCCACTGAGCCACCCAGGCAGCCCACTCTTGAAATTTTTAATGTAAAGATATAAACTTATGTGAAATTTCAACTGAGTTACTTTTAAAATTCTTACTAATTGTATTAGATTTTGATTTTTTTTTTTTTTTTTTTTGTTATCACTTGATTCCTAGAAATGTAAGGTTTTGGAAGTTACTTTTTACTGAATATCTAGTATTTACTGACTTTTACATACTTAAGCCCTACTTACACCCAGTGACTTAGTATTATGTTTTAAAGGAGAAGTTGTTGATACATAGAAGTTTTAGCTTCTAGACTGTTTGAATTAGCAAAAACTGTAAGTTCACTTATTTTAATTATCTTTTCTTATTAATTTATTCTTAATTGTTGTTTGGCATTGGCTAATAATAATCCAGAAATTGTTATATTAGGAAGTATTTAGTAAAGGAATTTCAGTCTTATGTTCAAAAGCTGTACTTCATTTTTTCCCCTCTGAGGTACTTACATTTATCCGGAGACTTGTAAATAACGAATTTATTCAGAATCTTAAAAATGCTGGTGTAAAATTCTAGCAGTGACCACTTCAATTAGCGTCCTTAATTTAAATGTAAATTATTAAATTGATAGTTACTTCCACTTTCATTTCTTTTTATTTCCCCTTTTGTGAATAAGCAATCAAAACGTGCCAGTATAGAAAAGGTCCTGATGAAGATCATCCTAAATCTAAATTTAATACTATTTTTGGTTTTCTTTTTTTTAATGATTTATGTTAGTCCTTTCCCCCCCAAACTTTATTGAAGTATGATTGACAAATTATATTGTATACAGTTGTATAGGTTGTACAACATGTGCTTTTTGCTTTTAGTTTCCATATGATTTATTACTGTTTAATTGCTTACACATTATTTATCCTAATGTAGAATGTATTTTATGTTGTATAAAATCCCACTATTTTGCAAGTGTATAAACTTGAAGTATTTGTTGTTTACACAAGCCTAACTCAAACCTGATTTGTTGAACACCAGAACTTAAATTGATGGTATGTCTTAGGACCTTAGATCAAGTATTTCATTTTTTTATTTTCCAGTAGAATTTTAATGGTATTATTAAAGATTCTCTCTTTTCTCTAGAGACTCCTCATAAGTCAGTATTTTCCCATTTCCATTTATTGCTCTTTGTTACATTTTAAATATTTCATTTTCAAGCATATGTATGTATGTATGTATGTATGTATTTGACAGAGAGATAGCACAAGTAGGCAGAACAGCAGGCAGAGGGAGAGGGAGAAGCAGGCTCTTTTCTGAGCATGGACCCTGATGTTGGGCTCGATCCTAGGACCCTGGAATCATGACCTGAGCCGAGGGGAGTTGCCTAATGACTGAGCCACCCATGTGCCCCACATACCTCATTTGTAAAGTGTTTGTTTTTCCATAATATTTTGGGGAAAGAGTAAGAAAGTGTTCCACAATTAAGCAAATTATATGGAACTTACACTTTGGAAAGTGTTCCATTATAACTTCTTGATAAAATTGAAGATTAGTCAAGAAAAGATTTAATAAGTTTTGCCTGGAGCAGCTTGAATGATGCCCAGTATATAATTATGGATGGGGAAACACACACACACACACACACACACACAGATTTGAGAGCAGGAGAAGATTGCTTTTTCTATAACAATGAAAGCAGAAAAATATTACTGGCAAAATTTATACTGAGAGATAAAATTGTAGTGGTACAATGCCATTCAGCACTTACATGTTCAGATTTTTTAAGTAAATAACCAGTACCCAATCATAATAAAAGTTCATTCTTAAATATGCATCTGGGAAATTTTTCAAAGTAAAAAATGAGCAAAATTTATCAACAAAGCAGCATACTATGGTATTTTAATAATACTTAACGTTTGTATTTTTAAAGTTTATGAAATACTTTCACATAAGTTATTTAGTCGTATAGAATGACCATGTGAAATAGCTGTTATTACTTTTTCATAGAAAAGGAGACTGAAATTCAGAGTGGTTGCCTTGCCAAGTCATAAGCTGGCAAATACAGAGCTTGCTCTAGAATCCAGCTATTCTGACTCTAAATTCAGTTATGTAACACATATCCCTTGCTTGTTAAGTGTCCCAAAGGATACAGAACTTTTAAGAACTTTTACTCACAGGTTTAGTCAGTGACTTCTTACTGCCTTGGTATCTTTCCAGGCTCTGCCTGCTAACACTTCTGTTGTTTTACCTATTTTCTTTAGTCAACCTTTCACTAAGATTCCTATTTTTGTTTTGGGCCACTCCTTTCAGATATTTTCTCAAGTCCTGATTCCTTCTTCCTTGGATACCAGTTGAGTTTTCTTTTATTTTTCATCAGTTTGCTGGCTGGTTCCCCTTGTTTGAGATCATATTTAGCTGGTAAAATCAGTGATGCTTTTGGTGGACATGGCACCTGAACAAGACTATAAAAGATAAGTGAATTTAGGACTTTTTTGCAAATTGATATATACACTGATAAATACCACCAATTTTATTAGCAGTAGATGTAGGACAAAGCAGATGTAAAAATTGAAGGATAACTTTTTGTTAAGAATAATGTTTTATTAAAATTAGTTAATTTCTTCATTCAGGTAATTCGTAAGTGGATACAGAGCTCCATAGAGTCCAGTGAAATTAGTAGCGCAACAATTTCTTGAGTAAAAAATGTTGAAACCACTGGCTAGGGTGTGGTGGAAGGAAGAGGTGTCATTTGATAAATTATTAAGTTTTTAAAAAATGTCTATCTTTAGGTAAACAACATCTTTCCCTATCTTTGGGTCTGAGGCTTTCTGCATATTACTGTTGTTTAAGAAACTACAGATCTCATCACAAATGAATTTCATGACTTTTTAAAAAAGATTTTAGTTATTTATTTGACAGAGACACACAGTAAGAGAGGGAACACAAGCAGGGGGAGTGGGAGAGGGAGAAGCAGGATCCCCACCAAGAAGAGGGGAGAAGCAGGGAGCCCCATGTGGGGCTCAGTCCCAAGACCCTGGGATCATTACCTGAGCTGAAGGCAGACACTTAATGACTAAGCCACCCAGGCACCCCGAATTTCATGATTTTATAGAGAGATTAAAAACTAAACTTTAGTCGAGAGGGGTTATGGCAGACTTTGCTTTGACAGCTTCATGGGGGGGGTCTCCAACTTAATTTTGATACAGTTTATGATCTTATCAAGAATTGATGCATGTGGTGAGTAATTTTGATACAAGTTATGATCTTATCAAGAAATGATGCATGTGTTTTGTTATTCACAGAAAGCAATCCAGCTTTGATGTGTACAGGCAACTTAAAATAATTTTAATTGCTCAAAGAATGAATTTTTGTTGAATTCAGAGTTAGAAGAATTATTTAATGTTAATTTCATCTTACTGTAAGACTACATAAAGATATTGTTAAGATCGCAAAATTTCTCGTAAGTAGTCTGACCTTGTTCTTTAACAGTGGTAAAATTCTAGTATCTATAGCTTATTACTGTCTGTTTTTAGATTTAAAAATTATGAATTCTATAAATAGGTTGAATAACAACTTTTGTTCTATTCTTTTTGTTACCCCATATAACAAGAGGAAAATTTGGCCACCAAATTGTTATAACAGTGAAAATGCATAAGTTAATATAAAAAAATGTGGAAATTGCCTCCTGATTCTATTCTTTATGAATAGACAGATGATTTGGGAGCTAGCTATTTTACCTCATGGATTCTCTTCCTCTTTGTACCCAACCAAAAGATTGTTGTAAGAACTCAATTTTGTAATGTATGTCAAGTCTTCATACATTATAAATCTTGACATTGCTGTTTCTGCTTCAACACTACCTTTATCAAATTCGGGCATGGATGTGTGTGAGTAAGGAGACCAGAAGCAAGATAAAAGTTAATTTTTAGCTCAGCTTTTTTTTTTTTTTAAGGGGTTAACAGATACTTTGTTGACCTGTTCAGAGATGAGATGAGGTGGTCAGAATGGGATTTATTACCAAAGATTAATATAGTTTATCTATTAACAAAATAGATTGTTAATTTTGGGAAGCCTGAGTTAGAGGGACAAGAGTTAGCTTGAAAATTTGACTAAAAGGAGTGGCTTTATTCTTTAAAGTCATTCTGAAGGTTCTGTGCTTTGTGGCCAGGTAGTCAGGCCTTCCGGAATTTATGATCTGTGTATTCTAGGAACTAGATACCACAGATAGTAATTTCCACTATCAGGGCATAGGGGGCGTAGGAGCCCTTGGATCTTGCTAGGCTTAGGGAGGGCAACCCTTTCTTAGTTTAGAACTCCTGCCCCTTATATGAGGTGCTCAGATTAGACCTGAATTCATGGAGTGTGTCCTTTTTGATAAGGAAGAAATTGGGATTCCTAAGAAGCTATGTTTTCTTTATCTTTCATATGATTACCTATGTGTGGAAGCAGATTTGTGCCTTTCCCTATTGTTCCACACAGTGTTGCAAACATGAAGCAGGAGCGTGCCTTTTAAACCTTAAAAGTAGAAGGAAAACAGTTCCCTAAAAATACTAATGCTATGATACTTGAGGTGACCAGAAAATGATGGCACAGTGTGCCGGGGAATGGAGACACAGGAACTCTGGGAGGCAGGAAAGGAACGCAGCACGGAGAACAAGAAGGTACTAATGATAGCTTTTTCCTTTCATGTGTTCCCATACTCACATGGGGGAATAAAACCTGTCTTAAGTAAACAAAGCTCTGCTACTTTATCCCCAAACTTGGCTGTGCCTTTATTGACTATAAGCAACATAGGATACAGTGCTGGAAGGAGCACTGGAGTTAAAAGATCTGGATTCTAGTCATGTTTGTTATCTTTTGGACTTTAGGGAAGTCACCTAATTTTTTACCTTATTATGAAAATGGGGATGATAATAGATGTGCTGACTATCGAACATATGTATCATGGTGAACTTAAAGATCAAGTAATAATAGATAAAGTATGTATATGTGTACATACATACAGTTTATATATGAAACTGAAGTATTTTATATATATTATTTTATTATTATTAAATTTTTCTTAACCCTTCAAAATTCCTACCATGACTGACATTTTATTCCCTGCCCAGCCTTCCGTGGAGTTGTGAGGAGTGGGATGGGGCAAGATGAGTCAGCTCCTGTCATCCCATGGCATGAACCTCGTGTTTCTTGGGAACCAGAGCTACAGATTTTCCCTTCTTAGAGTTGTTCCCAGACTTCATTTGACGAGTCCTCTCCCATCTTTCCACAACTAATTTCTCAGGAGTATGTAGAGGAACCAAGGTTAGCTGACTCAGCTGTGAGAGGAGTATATCCACAGCTAGTATATTCACCTTGGATAAATTGGTCAGAACTGTTTCCTTACTTTGATTGGTCAGTTATGGAGAAACTGAGATCCCCTTCCTCCCTCGGTAGTTCAGAGAGCCATTTGGCTAATTGAGATTTTTTTTCACTGACAATTATTTGATCAGAGGTAATTGCACTGAAAGGACTAAAATCTTGAATGATCCGAAATGCAGACCCAGTTAAGTTTACTGTAGGTAAATTTTAACAGTGGTACAATTTAACATGGAACCAACTTATAAAAGGTTTTAGGACAGCTCTTTAACATATATTTCTGTTTTAATGACATGAGTTCTACCAAGAAATAATCTACCAGTTTTAGATTACTAGTTATTTTAATATTGATAAAGATAGAAGGGATTGTTAAAGCTTACCTTTTTGTTCCAGCTGAGAGTTCTTATAATTAAAGCATAGGGTTTTGTTTGTTTTGTTTTGTTTTAAGGACAAACCAGTCTTTCGTGGTAAGGACGTGTCTGTCTTGTGATTAAGCACATTATAATACTTTAGACTTATCACAGTTATAATGAATTTGATTTCGTATTGCAGAAAATAGAGTTCTTTGTCCCAGGTGAGTTGTCAGAGCAACCAGAATGGGGAAGAAGATGGTGAGAGCAAGTAGGTCAAGCACTACTCTAGTAGTTAAGAGTTGAGAGGTCAGTCTCTTTGGGGCAATAAAATTAGGGCTGATTAATTGGCCTACTTCTTGGTTACTGAGCCAGTGTGTCATGACAAAAAAGGAAGAGTATAAATCCTTCATGAATTTTATGCTTATATTGTATGATTTTTTTATAGGACTGTTGATTTATTCATGCAATATTCAGCATACTTAAAATCCTTCTATATGCCAAGCACTGTGCTAGGCTACAAAATACAAAGAGGAAGGGACACAATTGTCTTCTTCAGGGAGCGCTCACCATTAACAGGAGAGAAAAACATGTGAAAATAATTACCGGACTATATGAGTGATAGAGTTAACTCAGGGTTTAGAGAATGTATAAAGCAAAGGATGATTACTTCTGTCTCAGTTACAGTATTAGAGAAAACTTTACAGAGGAGAACTTGAGCTAGCTCCTGAAAGTTGAGTCAAGTTTGCCTGGAGAACAGGAATATTCTATTCTAGGCTGAGAGAACAGCTTGCAGAGACAGAATGAGACAACGTGACACACTGGGGAATACTTGGAAAGCAAAGGGAAGAAAGGAGGTTAGGAAATAAAAGATAGAGGTTATCTCATGAAGGGCTTTCAAAACCTATTCCTTCTTTGGTTCACCAACCAGTTATGAGATAATGTGATAGACTTACTGTTTACAGGGATCGGGAGAGAGTGAAACAAAAGGCATGAAGCTGAATGAGCACTCTGTTGAGTAATCCAGTTGAGAAATGGTATAGCTGTAGAGTGCAGCAGAAGAGGATGGATCACAGAAGTAGAACCAGTAGGATTGCTAATCAGTTGGCTATGGAGCGCAAGGATGTGGGATTTGAGTCTCCAAGTTTTTTTGTTTGTTTTTGTTTTGGTGTTTGTAGGGGCAGTGATGGCATTCCCCCAAATAGGGATTATAAGAGGAACTGAACATTGCAGCCCAGATTGGGCTATATAATCAGTCTATTTTTAGATACATTGATTTTGTGGGGCATTGAAGAGCTAGAGAAATTTGTGAATTGTAAACTTACAAGTAGACATGGCAGTTGAATTTGGTGAAATAGTATGTGCAGAATGAGAGGAAAGGAGAACTAGGAAGGGTTCCTTTTTCTTATGAAGAATCCTAGCATTTAGGGTTTAACAAAGGAAGAAGAATGTGTAAAGGTAACTGAGACGGAACTGAGGGAGAACCAGGAATGAGTAGTACCAAAAGTTCAGGAGAAGAGAGAGAAAAGATGAGACTTAAAAATATATATTTATATTTTTTGTGGAGAGGTAGTTTTATGTAGAGACCTGATGTTTGTAATGCCATAATTTCTAATTTTAATTGTAATACTTCAAGTTTATAAATATTAAATTTATTATTTGGAATTTATTCTTGCAAACCATGTGTGTATATACATATATATAAGCACAACTATCTATACACTACATATATATGCGATTACTGTAACTATTATTGCTATATAACAGGCCAGAAAGGTGGCATTATTCCCATTTTACAGATAATAAAACTAAGGTCTTTTGTCCAAGGACACATGATCAATACAGAACTTGGATTCAAGCCTAGGACTTCCTGATTCCTAGTAGACAATGGTGCCTCCTATACATGTGTTAAAATCATAGCATACCTCTAAATAAATTTAATGGTGTTTCTCATTTCCAAAACTCTTTTATAAATGTGGGTCTAACTTTAGAACTTAAAACATGTTGTTCCAGAAAAGAAGTTATCTATTTTTTTTTTGCTGTTGTTTTTCAAGATTTTAATAATATAATTTCTTGATATAATTATTTCTCAGTTTTTAAAATATCATACAAATGGTTGGAATTTAAAATAGTTTCCCATTGGGGTGCCTGGCTTTCTCAGTTGGACGAGCATGCAGCTCTTGATCTTGGGGTTGTGAGTTTGAGCCCCACATGGGGTGTAGAGATTACTTAAATAAAACTTAAAAATGTTTTCCCATTAGTTTCAGTTTTTAACTTTTCGATTATGAACATAGGTTCTCCTTAGTCTACTACTGTCATTATTTGTTTTGGTTAAGAGATCTTTTTGCTGCTAAATGAGAGTTTATTACTGATAGCCCTCAGACTAAATTTTGAAGAATACAATGAATAGTAAAAGGTGTTGATTATTATTTGGCCAATTCTCTATTTCCTACTGAAGTTATTTGCAGTTTCTAGCATTGTTTTTCAAAGGTAGATGTACCTTATTTGTAGTCTTCAGCTCTAAAATCAATACCAAAGACACTTGTTATATATTATATTAATAGCTTTAGAAGATACATCAGGGTTACAATATCAGTTTTTCATAGGAATGGAAAGGGGTATATTTGTGTTAGAGAAGGAATATTGCACTTTTCTTTTAATTGTAAAAGCCCTAGGGAGAACTAGAGTGGTAGAAATAACAAGGAATTGCAAATCTTGAATTCTTTTCTTAGCTTTTCCATTGGTATTAGGGTGATCTGGCAAGGTTCTTCCTTTCTCTAGGCCTATTTCCTCATTTGTAGAAATGAGGAAATAGAAGAGATAAAAAAGTTTCCTTCAACATTTGTTTCTTTAATTATGTTAGAGGTTAGGAAAATAGATGGATTGTAGCATTTTTCTATGCTACCATGGTTTCAATGCAAAACAAGTTAGTAGAATTGCAACTCCTATGCTTTTGATTAAATCAGATAAACTGATAATTGACTCTCGTATTGAAAGAAAGTATCAAGAACAGCTTTTAAAAAAATTTTTTAATTTAAATTGAATTAGCCAGTGTATAGTAGTACATACTTAGTTTCCGATGTAGTTAAAAACAACTCTTTAATTCAGTTAACACCTATATAAAAAATGTAACACTCTCCACCTAGCAATTTGAGTTAAATATTTTCCTGCTAGGGAAATTTATGTTGTATTTTTTTAAAAACACTTTTAGGTTTTAGATACTTCAATTATACATTATGTACTTGGCAGAAATAATCTCTTATGTAAAATTAAATTGAAATAAAATGACCAGTATATCGTTCATCATTTTATTTCTCTGCTGAAAACATCCCTGTTGTCAGTGTTATTAGTTGAACAAGTTTACTGGAAAAACTGGAAGTTTGGGAAACTTAACTGGTCTCAAAACTGGGGATAACAAAGTAGAATTTTTGTGAAAAGTAATTGAGATAATCTATGTTAAATGATTTCAAAATAGCGCCTGGCATGTAACAAATAACTCAGCTAATCTGGGTATTAATAGGATGAAGAAATTTTAAGAGAGGATTTGTACTATAGGTTGACCTATAAACATGAGACGAAGCAGGTTGAGGTATTTACCTTCTGTTTGTTATAGAGAGATCAAGATGAAACTTACAGGTATATATAGAGTGTTAAGATTCAGTTCCCTTTCCCACCTCCCATTTCCTCTACCTGCCACACAGAGTGGAACATTTACTTTGTTCATCTTATAGCTCTCATAATGCCTTACAATAGCTTCCCCAAACCAAACTACTACTATTACCTTTACTATTACTACACCCCCTCACAAGAATCATATTGACAGATCATAAATTAATCTAAAATATAGTTGGTTTCTAAGTTGGTTGCTCAGAAACAAAATCTTGTTTTCTTTTGATTTTAATTTAGAGAATAAGTGACAACAAAATGCTTGTGTTATTTGGCTTTTTTTCTTTTTCTTTTTTAAAAAGATTTTATTTATTTACTGGGGAGAGAGACACAGAGTTAATGAGAGAGGGCAGGAGCAGGGAGGATAGGGAAAAGCAGGCTACCCTTTGAGCAGGGATCCTGATGTGGGTCTTGATCCCAGGACTCTGGGATCATGACCTGAGCCTCAGGCAGTCGCTTAACCAACTGAGCCACCCATTTGCCCTCTGTCTGTTTTGGTTTTGTTTTTGTTTTTTTAAGAATTTATTTATTTGACAGACAGAGATCACAGGTAGACAGAGGTAGGTGGGGGGAGGGGCGAGGAGCAGGCTCCCTGCTAAGCAGAGAGCCCAATGCAGGGCTGGATCCCAGGAGATCATGACCTGAGCCGAAGGCAGAGGCTTAACCCACTGGGCCTCCCAGGCGCACCCCCCTGTCTGGTTTTAAGAATTAATTTTAGTCATATGTCAGAAAGTATTATCTGATTTTCTAAAAAATTACTTTTGTGTCACGTATGTTTTTGAGAATTTGTGGCAGAATAATCTAATCCATTCCTTGTCATTTTTACTCCCCAAAAGAATTTGTGGTATGAAAGCAAAATTTAGGATTTTCTTATGAATGATTTTAAAATTTTAAAGAAAAACCTTTTTTCCCCAAATGTCATGAGCAGATTTTTTTGAGAGCTAAGACTTGTAGATTATTAGTATGGTTTAGACAGAAGAAATGAAAATAGCTGGAGTAGCTATGCTAAGTAATAACGTTCTTTCAGTTTTTTCTTCATTAGAATCAAAAGATAATGAAGTCACAACTCAGTCTAAAGAGGACTTAGGGGAAAATACTATGTAAAGAATTTCATCTAACAGCAATTTATGTGGATGTCATTGTCAGTATTACTCAGATTAGCGTATTGATAATAGTAAATCTTTGTTAGGGACAGCCATAAGTGTGAGAAGTACCATTGGTCAAGTCTGATGCATAAAGCCAAGGAAAAGTAGGTCTGACAGGAGATAAGGAGAATGAACCATTCCAGTATTGAGACTGAGCATAAGGATAGTCCAGATTCTAGTGGTAATTTTTTGCATAAATATTTCAGAGTTTACCTTAAAAGAGAGTGTGAAGTAGTTGATACTTAAACTTGGTGAATTATAATTATGAAGATGGGAAATATTTCCACATGAATTAGCTAGAAATTTTGTATGAATTTTGTCCTGGAAGAATTGTGTGAACGTTCTAATTAAACCTTTTCTTCAATTTATTTAGATCAGCTGTTCCATGTATTAGCCTTGCACATGCGGCTTTATAGCATTGATTCTGAGTATAATCCCTGGAGAAAGCTTACGCAATTAGTAGAAGAGGAGAATTCACAGTAAGTATTATTGGGAGATTAAAGTCAATTAAAACTGTTTTTGAGAAATGTTACATACTGAAATAGAATTAAAATTCTTTATGAATGTGTGAATTTTCCTTTTTAAACATACAAATACATAAAAAATAAAAAAGTTTAACTTTATACTTTCTGTAAAAATTGTATAAAAATTCATAACAAGTTAGAAAATGTCTTAAAGAATCCATTAATTTCTAAGCAGTTAAAACGTTTGAATGGAGGTACACAATGACTTATTGCCCCTCTTTTTATGTCAGAATTGATTAGTGGGTTCAGGTAGCCTTAGTTTGATCCCTTTATTGTTCTCCATCAGCCTTACACCCAAGTGATTTTTGTAACCCCTGATTATTGTTGTTTAGGGATGTGGGGAGGAGGGTCAGAGAGAGAGGTGGGGAGAAGTGGACTCTCTGGTGAGCAGAGAGCCCAATGCGGTGCTCCATCCCAGGATCATGACCTGAGCCAAAAGCAGATGCTGAACCAACTGAGCCACCCAGGCGCCCCATCCCTGATGATTCTTGCCTAAATCTAGTATTCCCTTAGATGATTCAAAAGAGTGGTTTTGTAAAAATAAAACAAAAACAAAAAACCTCCCTTCTGATTTATTAGCTAGGAATGATTTTTTAATAAAGGAAAGCTTTCTGATATCATCTATTTGGTTACCCTGAAATATAGTTTGGCAGGATGATTGCTTGATATTTCCCAGTTCATAAGTTTTCAAAGAAGGGACTTGATGCCCTAGCAGGTTCCAGTGGTGACCAATAAGTTGTGGTTATTTATTTGATCTCATAATTTTAATATATTTGATGTGTTCACTCCATTCAGCCATTCTTTTTGGTGTAAATTGTCCCATTTTATTTTATTTTTAATTTTAATTGAAGTATAATTGACATACCATATCCTATTAGTTTTATGTGCACATCATAGAAATTCAGTGTTTTTGTGTGTTGCAAAATGATCTTGATAAGTCTAGTCACCATACAAAGTCATTACAATATTACAGACTATAGTCCCTATGCTGTATATTACATCCCCATGGCTTATTTTATAATTGGAAGTTTGTACCTCTTGATCCCCTTCACCTGTTCCACCCATCCCCAATTCCGCTCCACTCTGGTAACCACCAGTTTGTTTCCTGTATGTATGAGTTTCTTTCTGTTTTGCTTTGTCTGCTTGGTTGTTTTGTTTTTTAGATTCCACATGTAAGAGTGAGATCATACAGGATTTGTCCATCACTTAATTTCACTAAGCATAATACCCTCTGGGTCCATCCATGTTGTCACAAATGGCATGATTTTATTCTTTTTTATGGCTGAGTAATGTTCTAGTGTGTGTATATATGACACACATATTTATACATCACATCTTTATTCATCCATTGATGGACACTTGGGTTGCTTCCATATCTCGGCTATTATAAATAATGCTGCAGTAAACATAGGGGTATGTATATCTATTCCCTAGTGCTGGCAAGAATGTGGAGAAAGGGGAACACTCATACAGTGTTAGTGGAAATGTAAATCGGTGCAGCTGCTATGGAAGTTTCTTAGAAAACTAGAAATAGAATTACTACCACACAATCCACAAATTCTGCTTCTGGGTATTTACCCAAAGAAAGTGAAGACACCAATTTGAAGAGAGATATATTGTTCTCTTTTAGGTTAGTAAGAATCCCTTTAAAATTGCTGTTGAACTTCGAAATGATCCAAGCAGTCTTTGATAATATCCTTACTTTCTGGCACAATAAGTTAACCTAGGCTTATTTTGTACATTTTACACTCTCTACGTGGTATCAGCCATTTCTTTGAGTAGTTCCTTTTATTGGGAAATGGTATTTAGAGATCATAATCTTGGTGCTAAGGGGTATATATAGCTATTATGTTATCACAATAATTTATAGGCTTATAGGCCATTCCAGTGGCAGTAAGGAAGTCTGTTTTGTTTTTTTTTTTAAAGATTTTATTTATTTACTTGACAGAGATCACAAGTGGGGAGAGAGGCAGGTGGGTGGGGGGGGGGGCGGGGAAACTGAACAGGGGAAACTCTCTGCTGAGCAGAGAGCCTGATGGGGGCTCAGTCCCAGGACTCCGAGATCATGACCTGAGCTGAAGGCAGAGGCTTTAACCCACTGAGCCACGCAGGCACCCCAGAAGTCTTTTAAAGAAGATTTATTTATTTTAGAGAAAGAGAGCGGACAAGCAGGGGGAGGATGGAGGGGGAAAGAGAGGGACAGGCAGACTTTGCACTGAGTGTGGAGCTTGATGTGGGGCTTGATCTTAGGACCCTGAGATAATGATCTGAGCGGAAATCAAGAATTGGTCACTTAGGGGCGCCTGGTTGGCTCAGTGGGTTAAAGCCTCTGCCTTCCGCTCAGGTCATGATCCTAGGGTCCTGGGATCGAGCCCAGCATTGGGCTATCTGCTCAGCAGGGAGCCTGCTTCCTCCTCTCTCTCTGCCTGCTTCTCTGCCTACTTGTGATCTCTGTCGAATAAATAAATAAAATCTTTAAAAAAAATAAAAAAAAAAGAATTGGTCACTTAACTGACTGAGCCACCCAGGCACCTCGTAAGTCTTCTTCTTCTTTTTTTAAATGAGATTAACGATCCCAAGTTCTTATTGATATTTGTAATTCAAATGTAAGATTGCAAAGTTATGTTTTATTTCTTAACTTTTTGTTATTTCCATCCTTTTTCTCTTCTTTGAAAATCTAGGTTCATAATGATATTAACTTTATTACTACTTCTTTTACTTACGTATAACTATAATTATTTTGAAAAAATGATACTACTACTGACTTTAAGTTCTTTTGACCTAGAATATATACCACTAAGGATGTATAGGCAAAATATTGCTTTTAAGTCATTTAAAGTAACTTTTTTTCTTGCGTTGTTCTGCCTTCAACTTGATTTATAGTGAGACTCACTTGTTTTAGTTTTTTTTACTCAGTAAAGATTACCTTTTCCCCTTGATTTATTTATCTTAATTTTATAAAGCTTATATTTTTCCAAAGGAAAAACTATGTGATCAATTCAGAGACCTTTATCTCCCATTCATGCCCATTTGCATTTCTTTTTGAGAACTCTTTATCTGTTACCTCTTTCTAAATATTGAGTTGTTGGTCTTTTCGTCTTCATTTTAAAAACATGTTTATGGATTATGGATATTAACCTTTTGTATTTTAAGTTGCAAATATATTTCAGTAGATTGTCAAACATGTTTTTATGATTTTTTTTGCCATCCAAAGTTTTTTTTAAATGTCATTTTCATAATCTTTTCATTTATTAATTCTGGAATTTGATTTCTCTTTATTCAGGTCTTACCCCACTGCCTGGTTATAAAGAAATTCACTTGGGTTTTCTTTTCCTATTTCTTTTTTTAAATTGAGATATAATTGACATACAACATCATATTAGTTTAGGAGGAATAAAACTGATTACCACATAGTGATTTGATATTTGTATATTGTGTAATGACCACCATAGTAAGTCTAGTTAACGTCTGTCACTGTACATAATTACAAACTTTTTTTCTTGTGATGAGAACTTTTAAGTTCTCTTACCTACTTTTTTTTTTAAGATTTTACTTTTTTTTTTTTTTTTAAAGATTTTATTTGTTTATTTGTCAGAGAGAGTACAGGCAGACAGAGTGGCAGGCAGAGACAGAGGGAGAAGCAGGCTACCTGCAGAGCAAGGATGTGGGACTCGATCCCAGAATGCTGGGATCATGACCTGAGCCGAAGGCAGCCGCTTAACCAACTGAGCCACCCAGGTGCCCCAATTTTACTTATTTTTGCTCAAACACAAGAGAGAACAAGTGTTGGGGGAGAGGGGCTAAGGAAGAAGCAGACTCCCAGGGAGTCTGATTTGGTACTCCATCCCAGGATCCTGGGATCATGATCTGTGCTGAAGGCAGACACTTAACTGACTGAGTCACCCAGGCAACTTCTTAGCAACTTTCCGATACACAGCACAGTATTATTAACTATAGTCATCCTGCTGTATATTACGTCTCCATGACTTATTTATTTTAAACTGGAAGTTGGTACCATTTGACTACTTTCACCTATTTTGCTTACTCACCATCCACCATCTCTGACAACCACCAATTTGTTCTTTTATCTGTGAGTTAATTTTTTAAAAAAAGATTCCACACGT
This sequence comes from Lontra canadensis, assembly GCF_010015895.1. NCBI lineage: Eukaryota > Metazoa > Chordata > Mammalia > Carnivora > Mustelidae > Lontra > Lontra canadensis. The sequence goes on from NW_022631063.1 coordinate 7,715,865, forward strand.
AAGTGAAATCATATGGTATTCGTCTTTCTTTGGCTGATTTATTTCACTTAACATAATGTCCTCAAGGTCCATCCCTATTGTCAAAAATGTCAGGGTTTCCTTTTTTTATGGCTGAATAATATTTGTGTGTGTGTGTGTGTGTGTGTGTGTGTGTGTGTGTGTGATGTTTTCTTTATCCACTCATCCATTGATGGACACTTGGATTGTTTCCTCATGTTGGTGACTGTAAATAATGCTGTAGTGAACTTGGGGTTGCATATATTTTTTTGAGTTACTGTTTTTATTTCCTTTGGATAAATACCCAGAAGTGGAATTGCTGGATCATATGGTAGTCATATTTAATTTTTTGAGGAACCTCCATACTGTTTACTATAATGGCTGTACCAGTTTATGTTCCTACCAACAATGCACAAAGGTTCCTTTTCTCTACATTCTTGTCAATACTTGGTATTTCTTTTTGATAATAGCCATGTTAACAATTGTGAAGTGATATCTCATTTTGGTTTTGACTTGCATTTCCTTGGTGATTAGTGGTGTTGAACATCTTTTCAGTACCTCTTGGTCATCTGTATGTCTTCTTTGGGAAAATGTCTGTTTATATCCTCTGCTCATTTTTTAATTGGCTTTTTTTTTTGCTATTGAGTTGTATGAATTCCTTATATATTTTGGATATTAACCTCTTATCAGGTTTATGATTCTTCTAATACTTCTGTGACTTCAGTTTTTATATTTAGATCTCTATTTGGAATTTGCCATGATATCTAATATAAGGAACAGATCCAGTTTTATTTTTGTCCGTATAGATGATGTCCTATTGCGTTGCCCTCCATACAATAGTAAAATAAAACAGAGCTATCAAAAAAAAAAAAAAAAAGAAAGAAAGAAAGAAATGGAAAGAAAGGTGAGAAAGCACTTTGTTTATTGATATGAAAAGATCTCCATCAAGATACAATGTTAGGAGGAAAATACAGGAGAAAAAAAATGTGTGCATTATGCCACCATTTGTGTAATCAAGTAGGGCTGATAAAATGCATTTGCATTTATTTGTTAAAACAGACCAGACCCACACATGTCTGGATATTGGAATTAAAGCATAGATGGCACTGAGGAACAGTGAGGGAAGCCTAGTCTTTATAGTAAACAGTGCAAGGTTAATTGGAAATTTATATGAGAAGTAATAATATTGACCCCTATCTCATACAGAACTACTCACCTTTTGCCAGTTGTTTCAGAAATGTCTTAGAAATACAAATGCAATGCAAAGAGAATCGAAGATTGTGCTTGCATTTAGAGTGTTCTATCTCTTTAATTTCCTTTAATCTGAAATTGTTTCCAACCTTTTTTTTTGTATTCCATGACATTGATTTTTTTTTTTTTTTAAAGAACTCAGGCCGATTATTTCGTAGAATCCCTCAATTATTTTTGTTCAGTAGTTCCTTATGGTTAGATTCAGATGATAAACCTTTGGCAGAAATATCAAAAGTAATGTATTCTTTTTGGTGCATCATATTAGGAGGTACATGCTGTTGATTTGTGTTGTTATTGATGATAATGGGTTAATGTGGCATCTGCCAGGCTTTTCAACTGTAAATTTATTATTTTATCCTTTGTAATCAGTAATTACAGTTGTCTTCTGGGGAGATACTTTGAAGCTATGAATATGTCCCGCTACTTCTCAAAAAAAAAAATGTTGTGTCTATGTTTTGTGTTTATAGACAAAATTAGCAAGCCATGAGTATTTTGCATGTTATGGCTAAGGAAAGTTAAATTTCTTGACATTAGCTAGTAATTTTCTTTCCTAGCTAGACTTACATACTCAAAGGCAGGGATGGTGTACTAGTAAAATATTAGAAGACCTAATTCTCTGAGTCTAAAGATGTTTAGCAAACAAAAGTTTTCCGAAGTGTACTATTGATGAAGTAAAGGTTTTAAAGACGAGACATAGGTATGATGCTTTCAATAATACTATTTGTCAGATGTGTTCCTATCAACCCCTAAGATTTAATACCCACTAGGTTAGTAGTAAATGTATGAACACTTAACCAGTGATTATTTCATACTAGGTAATTTTGTGCTTTGCATATATAATCTCATTTAATCATCACTATAACTATATACATGAGATACCATTGTTATCCCAAATTTTACATATGAAGAACCTGAGGCTTAAGAAATAATTGGGGTGCTAGGGTGGCTCAGTCAGTTAAGCATCCGACTCTTGATCTCAGCGCAGCTCAGGTCTTGATCTCAGGGTTGTGAGTTCAAGCTCCATGTTGGGCTCCATGGTGGGTATGAAGCCTACTTAAAAAAAAAGAAAAAAAGAAAAATTAATTAACCTGGTTTTTAGGGGACATAGCTGTTAAGAAATAGGGGTGGCATTTGAATTCATATCTTTCTGATTCAAGAGCCTAGGTCTTTTTTTGTTGTTGTTTTTAAAAAAGATTTTATTTATTTATTTGACAGAGAGAAAGATAGTGAGAGAGGGAACACAAGCCAGGAGAGAGGGAGAGGGAGAAGCAGGCTTCCCTCTGAGCAGGGAGCCTGATGCAGGGCTCGATCCCAGGACCGAGCCGAAGGCAGATGCTTAACAACTGAGACACCCAGGTGCCCCTCAAGAGCCTAAGTCTAACTATTACTCTGTTTCCTTTCTTAGTAATAAGAGATCCGAGTAATTTCTGAAAAATCTGGTTGACCCCCCCCCCCCGCACCCCCCATTTGTTCTCAATTTTATGGTTAATTAATTCACTAACTTATAATATTATAGTTGATATCTGTGTTTCTTACCTATATATTAGATTTTAGAAGATTGAATATCTTTTTCTATTTTCTTATTTAATACTTTCTGAATATAAAATTCTGTGTCTAATGTTAGGGGTTTCTGATATATACCTTTTTTAAAATCTTCTTGAAAGTTATTTATCTAGAAGTATGCAGTTTTATAATCTGGAATATATCTAGAAGTTATATATCTAGAAGTATGCAGTTTTATAATCTGGATTTTGAAGATTATTTAAAAACTTTAAGAAATAGAAACAATTATGTATTTAAAATTTTTTTTGTATTTTAAAATATTAAACATTAAAAGAATAGTTATCACATGATGGTATTAAACCCTATAGTCAAAATTTTTGTTTCTTTTTTCTATATTCATTCATTCTGATTATGTGCCTGCTATGTGCCAGGAAAGATCCATTTTTGTGTCCTCAGAATGATTGTTTTTGTCTTTGTAGCTAACAAGCTACAGGTTATTATTATTTTTGTAAATTTCTTTCCTGATTATAAAAATTATATTGTACAATGTTTAGAATGTGCAAAAATGGTGAGGGGAAAAAATGAAAGAACCTACAAGATTGATTGATTGATTGATAATTATTTTTTAAATTAACATAGAAGATATTATTTGTTTCAGGGGTACAGGTCTGTGATTCATTTGTCTTATATAATACCCAGTGCACATTACAACACATATCCTCCCCAATGTCCATCATGCAGTTACTCTATCCCCCCATGCCCCTCCCTTCCAGCAACACTCAGTTTGTTTCCTAAGATTAGGAGTCTCTTATACTTTTGTCTCCCTCTCTTGCTTCATTTTGTTTCATTTTTTTCCCCTCGCTTCCTCATGCTCCTCTGCCTTGTTTCTTAAATTCCATATATGAGTGAGATCATATAATTGTCTTTGATTAACTTACTTCACTTAGCGTGATGCTGTCTAGTTCCATCCACGTCGTTGCAAGTGGCAAGGCATTTTTTTTGATAGCTGTATATTATTCCATTGTATATATACACACCACATCTTTATCCATTCATCTGTCGATGGACTTCTGGCCTTTTTCCATAGTTTGGCTATTGTGGTCATTGCTGCTATAAATATTGGGGTGCAGGTGCCCCTTCGGATCCCTACATTTGTATCTTTGGGATAAATCCCCAGTAGTACAGTTACTGGGTCATAGGGTAGTTCTATTTTCAACTTCTTGAGGAACCTTCATACTGTTTTCCAGAGTGGCTGCACGAGTTTGAATTCCTACCAGTATTGTAAGAGTGTTCCCCTTTCTCCATATCCTCACCAACATTTGTTGTTTCTTGACTTGTTAATTTTAGCCATTCTGACTGGTGTGAGTTGGTATCTCATTGTGGCTTTTGATTTGCATTTCCGTGATGCTGAGTGATGAGCTATTCAGAGTAGCTATTGAAAGATACGAATTTAGTGCCATTGTATTGCCTGTGGGGAGTGGGGTGGGGGGATTGTTACTCTATGTTGTTGCTGTTCCTTTCTGGTCTATGTTACTTCTGGGATCTTCCTTTGCTTAGAGAACTTCTTTCAATAGTTCTTGTAGGGCTGGTTTGGTGATCACAAATTCTTTTAGTTTCTGTTTGTCCTGGAACCTTTTTATCACTCCTTCTATTTTGAAATGACATCCTAGGTGGATAAAAGTGTTGTTGGCTGCATATTTTTCTCATTGAATATATCATGTCAGTCCTTTCTGGCCTGCCAGGTCTCTGTGGACAGGACTGCTGCCCGTCTAATGTTTCTACCTTTGTCGGTTACAAACTTCTTGTCCTGCACTGCTTTCAGAATTTTCTCTTTGTCTCTGAGATTTGTAAGTTTCACTATTATATGTTGGGATGTTGACCTATTTATATTCATTTTGAGGGGGGTTCACTGTACCTCCTGGATTTTGATGCCTTTTTTCTAACCCAGAATAGTGAAGTTCTTTCTCTGTTACAATTTGCTCCAATCTGACTTCTGTCCCACTCTGTCTTTCCTCTTCTTCTGGAATCCCAATTATTCTAATACTGCTTTGCTTTATGGTTTTACTTATCTCTCGAATTCTCCCCTTGTGATCCTGTAGTTGTTTCTCTCTCCTTTTCTCAGCTTCTTCATTCTCCGTCATTTGATCTTCTGTATCACTAAATCTCTTTTCTGCCTCATTTATCCTAGCAGTTAGAGCCTCCATTTTTTACTGCACCTCATTAATAGCCTTTTTGATTTCGACTTAGTTAGATTTTAGTCCTTTTATTTCTCCATAAAGGGATTCTCTAGTGTCTTCTATGCTTATTTCAAGCCCAGCTATTTCTTTATAATTGTTGTTCTGAACTCTAGTTCTGACATTGTACTAATGTCCATATTGCTTAGGTCTCTGGCAGTCAGCACTGCCTCTTGTTCTCTTTTAAGTGAGTCTTTCCATCTTGTCATTCTGTCTAGAGAAGAATAGATGAACAAGAGAGCAAAATACTAAAATGGCAACAATGACCCCAGAGAAATACATGCTAAACAAATCAGAAGAAACCTGAAACTGGGTGGGGTGAGGGTGGGGAGTTGAATCAGATAGGTGAGCAGAATAAGGCAATACATTGGATTCTCTGTGTATTTTGGTCTTTTTTTTTTTTTTTTTTTAAGAAACCTAGATCCCCAAAGAAAAAAAGAAAAAAAGTAAAGAAAAAAAAACCATATATGTACAAAAATAAAATTAAATAAAATAAAAGGATAGAATGTAACTATAAAAATGGAAATTAAATGACAAGAAAAAACAAAAGAGAGAAAACAACAACAACAAAAGGAAGGGATATAAACAGACAGGTGAACAGAGCAATACACTATTTCCTGAGTGTATTTTGGTTAGTTTGTTAGAGGAGACTACATCATAAAATTGTAAGGGAAGAAAAACTTATATATATAAAAATAAAATTAAATACCTTGAAAAGATAGAATGTAACCATAAGAATGAAAATTTAAAAATTAAAAAGACTTTAATAAGACAATAAAATCTCAAAAAAATAACAAATAGAAGAAGAAAGAAAAAAAAGTGTATGATTAGGCAGGTGAATAGAACAGAGCCATACACTAGATTTTGGGTGTGTTTTGGTCTGTTAGAAGAAATTGCATCCCAAAATTTTAAAGAAAGGGAACCATCTATATATAAAAATAAGATTAAATACAGTGGTGGGATAGAATGTGACTGTAAAAATGAAAATTTAAAAAGATATTAAAAACAGATATGATAAGGTTGAAAAAGGAAAGAAGAAATATTTTTTTAAAAAGAAAATAATATTAAGAAAAAATTAAAGTTGAAAGACTAAAGAATCATGGGGCAAAGGCCGAGAGTTCTATATGCTGTATTCCCCTTGTACTGTAGTTTTGCAGTTCTCATTGATGGGTGAACTTGGTGTTGGCTAGACATTCTTGCTGATCTTTTGTTGCACTGATTCTCAGATATCTTTGCCCCAGGCAAAATTGTACCAACCTTGCCTGGGGACAGGCTAAGTAATCTGCTTTCTACTGCTCTGTGTTTCTTTTGTTCCCTGAAGGCTTTTGGCACAGCTTTAGAGGATTAGAATGAAAATGGTGACCTCCAATCTCTGGCCCCAGCCTAAAGCTCTGGGCCCCACTCCTCAGTGGGCGCTCAGAGAAAAGCAGTCAGACACTCCTGTCTTCCTGGTCTCTGGCTGCACTTGATGTTTACCCAGCCTATGACTGAGCATTTCTATCTCAGTACAAGACACCGTTTGGAGTCTCCAAACTCAGCATGCTCCTGTGGTGCAATCCTGTGCTGCTTTTCCCAGGGTAGGAAGGGGAGTCTCCCTGGATCTGCTACTTGTTGGGCCCCTGCATGAAGAGTAGTGGCCTGACTGTGCTCCAGATCATGGTTTATGGCAACCCCCAACTGAGAGCCCACTCTTGGGCTCACTCTTTGCAGTCAGCTTCCCCACTCCAATACCTGGGAGGGTGCACTCAGGCGCTCCCCTGTGCCCTGCCTCCATCTTCCTGTGACTCCAGGGATCCTCGGGCCACACCATCCCAGGGAGGGTTCCACCCAGCCTGCTTATCCACTGGAGTGACATCCCTCATTGGAGCAGACTTCTAGAAGTTCCAGTTTTGTGCTCCACTACTCTGTCACTTGTCAATAGCTGGCTGATGGAGGCTCTCTCCTGCCACGGTCTAGCTTCCCATATGTTTACTCAGATTCACTTCTACACATGTCCTATCCTGAAGAAAGTGGTCACTTTTCTATAGTTGCAGCTATTCTTTTCTTTGATCTCTAGTTCAGTTTGCAGGTGTTCAGAATGGTTTGATAGCTGTCTAGCTCAATTTCTGGGACCAGATGAAATTAAGGTCTCCTATTCCTCCACTGTCTTGGACTCTCTCCCCGAAAGAATCCAAAATCTTGTAACCCACATGTTATATATAGTTTATTATAGTTTCATGAATTCATGAACTATAAAAAGGAGACTAAATATGAGGGGGAGAAATCAGTCCTGTTTTCTGGGAATTCCTCTAACATTGTTAACATTTTGAGATACTTATTTCCAGTTTCTTTTTTTTTCTGTATACATATTTTAAATTTTTAAATACTTTTTGAGTCATACTATACCAGTTTTAGAATCTGCTTTTTAAAATTAACACATAACACCCAAATTCCCACATCATTAAACATATCTAAACATACCTAATTTATGTATTCATTCCTATTGTTAATTTTTTAAATTGTTTCTCCTTTTCTACCATAATATCAGATGATGTATTAAGCACTTCTTGACATGTCAGATGTAATATCAGAACTCTGTAATAATGTGAAAGCATATAAATATTTTATGTATTTAGTCATTTATTTGAGAAATATTCACTTTATGTCAGGCACTGTGTTACATAGCACAGCATTGGTTTTTGGAAAGATTGTACCTAGATTAGCTTTCACTGGCAATGCAGAGATAGTCCTGTTTCTGTTACTCTTGAGTATTATCACTTTAAAAACATATTTTGAGCTAGTTTGATAGATTAAAAAATGGGATTCTAAAGTAATAGAAATTTTTTTAGTAAAACAAAAGTAAAGTTAACTTTATATAAATATTTCATGTTTGTGTACTAGCTATTTGTGTACATTCTTTGTGAATTTTATATTCAGAACATCTGCCCATTTTTCTGTTGGCATCTTATTTTTAAAAAATTATCTATTACCAAACAGATGAACATAGGAAAATAAAATAAGATGAAAGTCGGAAGGGAGGCAAACTACATGAAATGCTGAACTCTAGGAAACAGAAGTTTGTTGGAGGGGAGGTCGGTAGGAGGAAGGAGTAACTGGGTGATGAGTGTTAAGGAGGGCACTTGATGTAATAATCACTGGGTGTTGTATGCAAATAATGAATCACTAGATTCTGCCTCTGAAACTAGTAATGCAGTATCTGTTAACTAAATTGTATTTAAATAAAGAATTAAAAAATTATCTGAGTGATTCTTTACAGCTTAAAGTAATAAACCTTATTTTTTCATAGATGTTGAAACTTTTTTCCAAAATATGTTTGCCTTTTAATTTTATATTACTTTTCTTGACATGTTAAGGTTTGAAAATTTCATTTAGCCAAACCAGTCAGGCCCTGTATTTCTTATTTTTTCTGGTTCCTTTCATACTTAGAATACCTATCTAGCCCATCCAAGTTCTGGTGTTTACCTTTAGAACCTGCATTACATTGTGTTTCCTGCCTTAGGGTTTGCAGTACCTACTCATGTATTCTTTGTAGAATTTTCTTATGGGGTGGTTTTTTAAAATGTTGGAATTTATTTTCATCAGTAATGCGTGAAGATTTAAGATTTATTTTTAAATAACTAGCTAATTTTTTAGCAATTTTACATCCCATTTTTTTTATACTAAATTTTTGTATGTTATGGTTCTGATGAGGGACTTTCCACTTTGTTTTATTGACCTATAAGCCTATAGTCTGTGATAGAACCATTCTGGTTTAGTTATTGGGAAGACATGTTATATGTATGTCTCTGGTTAGATTAGGCTTCTCTCATTTCTTCCACCTCCAACCCCATCCCCTACTTCCCAATTTTCCTTTACTGTTCTCATCTGCTCATTCTTCCAGATGATCTTTAGAACCATTTTCTAAGCCCTTACCTTCACTTGAGATTTTGGTTAGAATTATTTTAAATTCGTAAATTAATTTTGGGGACAATAGTTATCATTCCCCATTTTTAAAATTCTTTTTTGTATCATTGTAGTTTTGAAATTTTTCTTAATTATACATTCTCAATTATATTTAATATAAAGATTGCTAAATTTTTAACAAGTGTGTATGAATAATTATAATAGAGGATATAAACTGAAGTATAGTTGTCCATGCATATGGAGATTTAGACTGATTTTAAATAATTGAAGGTCAGTACAATAATAATAATAAGCAAACAAGACATAATAGCAAAATAATTAACCTCTAAATTTGAGAAGGATTGCTTCTATTACAAAAAAATTATTGACACATAATAAAATAAATGAGAATATAGACTTATGTTAGCCCTTTAAACTCTTCAGTTGCTTATAATATCCCTATTTTTAAGAAACTATATTTAATTTACTCATTCGGGGATATTTTTATTTTCTATACCTAAAATCTCTGTAATTTGTTAGTCTTTTAGGTCATGATGCAAGAAGTTCTTAAACCTCTCTGACTTTTGTCCAGTAAAATTTATCTTTGCATAGAAGTGAGATTGGGTTAGCTTAAATGGATCCATAAAGTTCGTTTGAATTCTAAGTATGAGTCTTTTGTCAGCTGTTAGATTTAATACAGTAGTTTGATAATCCAAAGTCATTTTTATTCTAAGTAGTTTTCTTTTTTAAAGATTTTATTTATTTATTTGACAGACAGAGATCACTAGTAGGCAGAGAGGCAGGCAGAGAGAGAGGAGGAAGCAGGTTCGCCGCTGAGCAGAGAGCCCGATGCGGGGCTCGATCCCAGGACCGTAGGATCATGACCTGAGCTGAAGGCAGAGGCTTAACCCAATGAGCCACCCGGTGCCCCTCTAAGTAGTTTTTAATGGACATGTTTCTTACCACTTTCTTTATCATCCATAGGTCTGCAAGGACTTTCCTCTTACTATTTGGGAACAGGTTTTATCCTCTTTGCATATTTCCTTTGGAGGCATTTTGTTCATTTCACTAAAGGAACTGTGGTAAAACCAGAGAAATACAAATACATATAGGAATTATAGGCCCTAATTTTGTTAAAGTTTGTGATTTTCTCTGATGTTTCTTCCCTCAGTGCATTTTATTTCTCTCTTGATGCTCTGTAGTCTTAGCTAACTAGTTTTTGTCTCTCTTTCCACCTGTTTTTTCATCTAGCCATCCATTCATTTTTCATTTTTAAATTTATTCAGCTGGTTTTAATAAACTGTTTTAATCAGGCATCAGGAAAATGATGGCAAACAAGATATGAAAGGTTCCTTTTTTTCTTTTTTTTCCAGGGCACTTAATAGTGTAGAGAATGAATTGGCAGAACATAAAATTGTGGAGATTGAATAGTGAGAAGGCAGCGGCTATAGAGATGACAAAGAAAATAAAGATAGTTGTTAGGACTTACTGATAAATATGGGGTGAATAAGAGAAGGTAGGTTCAGGATATCCCCAAGATCCTGCCTTATCTATTCATTATATTTTTAGTGTTGTATATATCATATTGCATTCAGACATTGTGCTAAATGCTAGAGGGTATAATAAATGACCACATCAAGACTAAGAACACAGAAGAGAGAGTTGATTGGTTATGGCTGGGGGTGGGGATTGTGGGTGTAGAATAGAGCATGAGTTCAGTTTCAGGCAAGCTCAGGTTGAGCTTCCTGTTAGATATACAAGTGGAGATAGTGAGTATTCAGATAGAGAGTGTAAGAGAGTCATAGCTAAAGATGCAGACTTGGAAGTCATCAATGTATAGCTGGTGATTGGGTTAGGAAGTCTTTCAAAATGAGTGCTTTATGTTAAAAGAGAGTGGGAATTGGAGCCTTGGGAAGCACCACCATTTCTAGGTTAGTCAGAGGAAGAACTTGTCAAGAAAATGAAAGTAGAGTAATCAGAAAGTTAGAAGGGAACCTGAGAGAGTGTTTCACAAAAACCAAGAAAATTTTCCAGACAAATATGTTCAACTGTATGCAGAGTTAAAGGTCAATAAGATAATGATTGAAAAATATCCACTAGATTTTGTAAATAGGAGGTCACTGTTGACCATGTGGAAAACCCTTTTTGGGGGGATTTAAATAATAGATGAGTGAATGTTAGCCGCTCCCCCATTTAAAAAAAAAAAAAGAACTTTGGGCTTCTAAAAAAGAGAGACTGTAGAGACAAATAGTAGGTTTCATAGCATTAATGGAAAGTTAGCTTTGGAGAGAGAGACAAGTTAATTTAAGGGATATTGGTGTAGAGAATGGAGACATTTAAAGAGCTGTCTTCCCCTGGCACTTAAAAACTTCAGAACAGCAGGCACTGGTTTACTCATCAGTGTGTCTAGTGCCTGACATATAGGAAGTGATCAGTATTTGCTCAATGATGGAGCCTAACAAAAGAGTTGAACAGGGGCGCCTGGGTGGCTCAGTGGGTTGGAGCTTCTGCCTTCGGCTCAGGTCATGATCCCAGGGTCCTGGGATGGAGCCCCGTGTCGGGCTGTCTGCTCAGCGGGGAGCCTGCTTCCTCCTCTCTCTCTGCCTGCCTCTCTGCCTACTTGGGATCTCTGTCAAATAAATAGGTGAAATCTTTAAAAAAAAAAAAAAAAGAGTTGAACAGATTTTGTTCATTGTAAATCCAGTCTGAATTATAGTTTCAAATTTAGTCAGTTCTAGAAGCATAAGATTTGTTTTTGTTTCCTGACATTAAAAATTAAACCTATAATTAAAAAATGTTTCCTTCTACAGGGTTTTAAAAATTCTTATAGATCTAGAATGAGATCTGCTTTGGAATATATTCTGTGTTTCTCTTAGTACTCCACATTCCTACAATTTACTACTTTGTCTTTTATAGTGTGTTTTAAGTTCTGCTTTGGCTATCATCTTTTTTTGGAAACTTTGAAAATTTTAAAGATTTTTTGAATTTTTATGATAGTCATAAAATTGAAACAACTTGTTAACAAAATATATAAATCATTCCTTTTCTGTATAACTTGTTTTTGAATTGTACCTGTTCTTTTTTTAATAATGTGAACATTTACTCTGTAGTGCAAGGTTTGTGATGGCAAGTATCCTATATTCACTCCACTTATAGTGAAACTAATCTTCTAAAGTTCCAATTAATCCTTCATTTAATTTCTGTAATTTAAGAAATTAAAAAAATTTCATATCAAGTTAATGTATCCCAATTGTTTACTTAAGTAAGATCTAATGAATTTTCTATGTAATTTTTTCATATTAGGCAGAGTCAAGGGAATATATGGATATAAAGATTATATTTTTAAGTAAAAAAAAATGGCCCCTAACTTTTTCTTTTGAGATTTCTTAGTTTATGAAAGTTTGATTTCTGTTCCATAGACATATGTGGGAAATATAAAATGAATTAGAAAAGATATACAATATTGTCTAAAGTGATTATGCATTTTTCTTTTAGGCAGGGAAATGAAGAACAACAGCTTGAGGTTCCAGTTCTTTATCATGATGTTACATCTCTTTTGCTCATCCAGATCTTAATGATGCCGCAACCCTTACGAAAAGGTATGTCTTTATAATTCTGCTTCTTAGCCATATAGTATACATAATACTCTAAAAATTATGGGGACAAATATTAATTCTGTTGGTAATGTTTTGAGGTTAAGGAGTTTTTTATTTTTTTATTAGTAGTAAATCATATATATCTAAAAGAAGATGACAGTGAAATAAAGGTTTTTTTTTTTCCTCATGGGTCTGTTCTTTTAAGGTTTTTATTCAATAATAAGGTAAAGATAAGGGAAAATCACTCTGAAAACTTTTGTTTTAAAAAAATTTAAAGTGATAATTCAAAAATGTGAAAAAAAAGAGCTAATTGTCAGCCTTAATGTCTCTACTCTATCTACGTGCATAAATATTTTATATAGTAGTAATCATAGGGTTATTCAAATGTGATACCCCATAATTTTTAATTAATGTTAATATACTGTCTTGATATTAACAGCATTAATACTGTGATAACAATAACATTAATATTATATTAATAATGTTTTAATTATTGTTCCATAGTCTTTGTAGTTTTCATTTAAAAATATTTAAAATATTCTACTAAATAATTAACCATTCCCTTTTGGTGAAAAGCTTTGTTTTTGTGTTATTATGAGTTCCATGAAAGAACATCTATAGGTGTATAAAGGCCTTGTTACTGGGGAAGATATTTTTTGTGTGTACTTCAACTTGATCTTTTGATATAATTTTTTACCTAAGGGTGTGAAGCGATCATTTATTCTAAACATAAGCAAATTGGTATTTTATGCAAATTGTGATACTCTCTGAGGAGTTAAATGTCATTAATAAATAAGCATAATATTTTATATTTGAACTGTAGTTCAATATTTTATACTTGAGTTTTGGGGTTTTTAAAAAGTTTTTATTTTAATCACCTGGTGTTCATTAAGGCAAGTGCACACCTTAACCCCCATCATGTATTTCATCCATCCCCCCAACCACCTCCCCTCTGGTAATCCTCAGTGTGTTCTATATAGTCAGGAGTCTGTTTATTGATTTGCCCCTCTCTCTCTCTCTTATTCTCTTTGCTTATTTGTTTTGTTTCTTAAATTCTACGTATGAGTGAAATCATATGGTAATTTGTCTTTCTCTGACTTATTTCACTGAACTTAATACTCTTTAACTCCATCCATGTCATTGTAAATGGCAAGATTGCATTCTTTTTATGGCTGAGTAAATCCAATAAATATGTGCATGTATTTATACACACACACACATATATTTATAATATATACACACACACACGTACACACACCACATCTTTATCCATTCATCAGTCGATGGACATTTGGGTTGATTCCATATCTTGGCTATTATAAATAATGCTGTAAATATAGGGGTGCATATGTCCCTTTGAATTAGAATTTTGTATTCTTTGGGTAAATATCCAGTAGTGTGGTTGCTGGATCATTGAGGATACCCCACTGAGGGTAGCTCTGTTTTTAAGTTTTTGAGGCACCTCCATACTGTTTTCCAGAGTGGCTGCACCAGTTTGCATTCCCACCAGCAGTGCAAGAGGTTTCCTTTTTCTCTACATTCTTGCCAACACTTGTGTCTTGCGTTTTTGGTGTTAGCTATTCTGGCAGGTGTGAGGTAATGTATCATTGTAGTTTTGATTTGCGTTTCCTTGATGATGAGTGATACTGGGCATCTTTTCATGTTTCTGTTGGCTATCTGGAGGTCTTCTTTGATAAAGTGCCTATTCATTCACTTCTTCCCATTTTTTTTTTTTTAAAGATTTTATTTATTTATTTGACAGACAGAAATCACAAGTAGGCGGAGAGGCAGGCAGAGAGAGAGAGGAGGAAGCAGGCTCCCCACCAAGCAGAGAGCCTGATGCAGGGCTCAATCCCAGGACCCTGGGACCGTGACCTGAGCTGAAGGCAGAGGCTTTTAACCCACTGAGCCACCCAGGCTCCCCGTCTTCTTCCCATTTTTAATTGGATTGTTTTTTGGGTATTGAGTTGTATAAGTTCTTTATAGGTTTGGATACTGACCCTTTATCAGATATGTCATTTACAATTATCTTCTCCCATTCTGTCCATTGTCTTTTAGTTTTTATTTTGAGGTAGTCCCAATAGTTTATTTTTGCTTTTCTTTACCTTGCCTCAGGAGACATATGTAGAAAGAAGTTACAATGGCGATGTCAAAGAAGTTACTGCCTGTGTTTTTTCTAGGATTTTTATTGTTTCAGGTCTCACATTTAAGTTCTTAATCCATTCTGAATTTATTTTTGCATATGGTGTAAGAAAGTGCTCCAGTTTTATTCTTTTGCATGCTGCTATCAAGTTTTCCCAGCACCATTTGGATATCCCATTGGATAGTCTTTTCTGCTTTGTCAAAGTTTAATTGACCATGTAGTTCTGGGTTTTCTTTTCTGTTCTACTGATCTATTGTCTGTTTTTGTGCCAGTACCGTACTGTTTTGATCACAACAGTTTAGTAATATAACTTGAAGTCCAGAATTGAGACATCTCCAGTTTTGCTTTTCATTTTCAAGGTTGCTTGGGCTATTTGGGGTCTTTTGTGGTTCCGTGCAAATTGTAGGATTGTTTATTCTAGCTCTGTGAAAAATGTTGTTGGTGTTTTGGTAGGGATTGCATTAAATATGTAGATTGCTTTGGGTAGTATAGATAATTTAACAATATTTATTCTTCCAATCCATAAGCATGGAATGTTTTTCCATTTCTTTGTGTCATCTTCACTTTCTTCTTTTAAAAGACTTTATTTAGTCAGTGTTTTAGTTTTCAGAGTACAGGTCTTTCATCTCTCTGGTTAGATTTATTCCTAGATATCTTATTATTTTTGGTGCAGTTGTAAATGGGATTGTTTTTTTGATTTCTCTTTCTGCTGCTTCATTATCGGTGTATAGAGATGCCACAAAAAAAGAAAAAAAGAAATGCCAGATTTCTGAATGTTGATTTTGTACCCTGGGAGTTTACTGAATTCATTTATCAGTTCTAGCAATTTTTTGGTGGAGTCTTTCAGGTTTTCTATATACAATGTCATGTCATCCGCAAATAGTGAAAGTTTTATTTCTTCCTTACTGAATTGGATGCTTTTTACTTCTTTTTGTTGTCTGATTGTTGTGTCTAGGACTTCTAGTACTGTGTTGAATAAAAGTGGTGAGAGTGGATATCCTTGTCTTGTCTTGACCTTAGGTGAAAGGCTGTCAGTTTTTCCCCATTGAGGATGATGTTAGCTATAGGTTTTTCATAGATGGCCTTTATTATGTTGAGGTATGTTCCCTCTTAACCTACTTTGTCGAGGGTTTCTATCATGAATGGACATTGTACTTTGACAGATGCTTTTTCTGTACCTATTAAAATGATCATATGGTTCTTTGCTTTCTTTTATTAATATGATATAGCATAATGATTGATTTGCTAATATTGAACCACCCTTGCAAACCAGGAGTATATCCCACTTGATGGTGGTAAATTATTTTTTTAATGCATTGTTGGATTTGATTTGCTGATGTTTTGTTGAAGATTTTTGCATCTATATTCATCAGAGACATTGGCCTTTAATTCTTTTTTTGTGTGTGTGGTGTTTTTGTCTTTTTTTTCTATCAGGGTAATGCTGGCCTCATAGAATGAATTTGGAAGTACTCTTTCTTTTTCTATTTTTTGGAATATTTGAGAAGAATGGGTATTAATACTTTAAATGTTTGGTAGAATTTGCCTATGAAGCCATCTTATCCTGGGCTTTTGTTGATTGTGAGTTTTTTGATTACTGATTCAATTTTTTGCTGGTAATCAGTCTGTTCAAATTTTCTGTTTCTTCCTGTTTCAGTTTTTGTAGTTTATAGATTTCTAGGAATTTATTCATTCGTTCTAGGTTGTCCAATTTTGTTGGCATGTAGCTTTTCTTTTCTTTTAAAAGACTTTATTTATTTATTTGACAGAGAAAGACAGTAAGAGAGGGAACACAAAGGGGCGGGGGTTGTGTTGGAGAGGAAGAAGCAGGCTTCCCGCTGAGCAGGGAGCCCAATGTGGGACTCAGGACTCAGGACCCTGGGACCATGACCTGACCCGAAGGCAGATGCTTAATGACTGCACCACCCAGGCACCCCAGCGTATAGCTTTTCATAATATTATAATTTTATTTCTGTGATGTTGGTTCTTTGGTGATTCTATTTAGTTGAATGCTTTCTCTTTTTTTCTTGATAAGTCTGGCTAGGGGTTAATCAATTTTGTTGATTTTTTTTCTCAGTGAACTAGTTCCTGTCTTCATTGATCTGTTCTATTGGTTTTATTTTTTTACTTTCTGTATCATTTATTTCTGCTCTAATCTTTATTGTCTTCTTCCTTTTGCTGGTTTTAGGTTTGTTTGTTGTTTTTCTAGCTTTTTTAGGTGTAAGGTTAGGTTGTTTGAGATTTTTTCTTGCTTCTTGAGGTAAGCCTGTATTGCTCCAAACTTCCCTCTTAGAAATGCTTTTGCCGCATCCCAAAGGTCTTGAACCATTCATTTTCATTTGTTTCCATGTACTTTTTTTTTTTTTTTTAAGATTTTTATTTATTTGAGAGAGAGTGGTGGAGTGCACAAGCAGGGGGTAAGAAGCAGGCTCCCTGCTGAGCAGGGAACCCAACACTGGGCCTGATTCCGGGAACCCAGAATCACAACCCGAGCCAAAGGCAGTTTTCCATCTGACTGAGTCACCCAAGCATCCCTGTTTCCATTTACTTTTTAATTTCTTCTTTTATTTCCTGGTTGATGCATTCAATGTTTAGTAACATGTTATTTAACCTCCATCTATTTGTGGTCTTTCCAGATATTTTCTTGTGTTTGACTTACAGTTTCATATTTTCTTGTGGTTGTAGTCAGAAAAGATGCATGCTGTTACTTTGATCTTTTTGAATTTGTTGAGGCTTGTTTTATGGCCTAATATGTGATCAATTCTGGAGAATATCCCATGTGCACTTGAATATTATTCTGTTGTTTTGGGATGAAATGATTTGAGTGCA
Source organism: Lontra canadensis (assembly GCF_010015895.1). NCBI lineage: Eukaryota > Metazoa > Chordata > Mammalia > Carnivora > Mustelidae > Lontra > Lontra canadensis. Next base: position 7,733,297 of record NW_022631063.1, read on the forward strand.
TCTGTTAAATCTATCTGATAATTTCAGATTGTTTTTAAATATAAAACTCATAAAACATAAAATTCACAGGGCCTGTGAGTGGCTTGGTTGATTAAGTTGCCAACTCTTAATTTCAACTCAGGTTATAATCTCAGGGCCCTAGGATTGAGCCCCGCATTGGGCTCCGTGCTTAGTGTCAAGTCTGCTTGAGATTCTCCTTGAATGCCTCTCCCCCACTTCATGTGTGCTCTCTCTCTTTCTAAAATAAATAATTATATCGTTTTAAAAAAAAAACATAAAATTCACCTTTTTAAAAATTTAAAATGTACAGTTCAGTACCTTCATATGTTATGCAACCATCACCATTATCTAGCTCCAGAACATTTTCATTAGCCCAGTAGAAATTTTGTACCCATTAAGCAATCACTCCCATTTCTTTCTTTCCCCAACTCCTAGAAACCACTAATCTGCTTCCTTACTCTATGGATTTGCCTGTAGTAGATATTTCATATTAATAAATATGAAATACAGTATAAGGCTTTTTGTGTTTGTCTGCTTTCAGTTAATGTTTTGAAGGTTCATCCATGTTGTAATATATGTTGTACTCCATTTATCTTCATGGCTGAGTAATATTTCATTGTAGGACTATGCCACATTTTGTTTATCCAGTCATCATTTGATAGACATTTTGATTGTTTCTATGATTTGGCTCTTGTGAGTAGTGCTACTGTGATATTTGTTTACAAGTTTTTGTTGGAATACCTGTCTTGAGTTCTTCTGTACATAGCTAAAAGTGGGTTTGCAGGGTCATGGTCATTTTATGTTTAACTTCTTAAAGAATTGCCAAATTTCAGATATTTTTGAATGTTACTTATTTGGGGGTTGGCTATGTATATGAATTTCATTACTTATTTTGTACCTGTTAAATAGCCTTATTGAATTTCATCTCTTTGCAAAATTAGTTATAAGCTGTTTAGGTTTTTGTGTGCGTGTGTGTATTACTTCAGTTAGTTTTCCTTATTTTAGGGAACTAGTTGCTTTGGAGTTATGTTGGTTTTCCCTGACTGTGGTCTTCTAATTATACTAGTAGTATCACATTTTGGAATTTAAACAATTTTACTTTGTTTTATAAAGTCTTTAAAATAGTTAGATATTTACTTATTTAATTAATTGTATTTAAATGTACATTTTACATATATGCATAATTATGACAAATCTGAAAAGCTAAAATGAAGGGAACTTGATATATAGAAATAGACTTATTTCTATAATTAATACTTATCTGAAGAGAAAAATAGTTCAGTTGATTTTAAAGGACCTATTGTATTAGTGTCTGAGAGCTGTATCTGGTGCATCTCCCTTATCATGAGATGACAACTGTTGACACTAGCCTTTAATAGAAGGAGAAGTTAATACCAGAAGAAGACGTAATATGTTGAATTAATTGAACATAGTAAATTAAATTCATTAGAAATGTATTCTAAAATTGTTTACTAAAATATGAGTCAAGAAAATTGATCTACTTAATTTAATAATGTCTAAATGAATAGAATAGATCTAGAGAAACATCCATATAAATATTTATAATATTGTTTGTAACTGTACCTTAAAGTAATATCATTAAAGAAGTGTTGTTTAGGGGACGAATTTAATCAACAATTGCTTATATAGTACTTAGTTGTAAAAGTCATTGCCTGATTCAATTCAATAAATATATATATATATATTTTTTTTTTAAAGATTTTATTTATTTATTTGACAGACAGAGATCACAAGTAGGCAGAGAGAGAGGAGGAAGCAGGCTCCCTGCTGAGCAGAGAGCCCGATGAAGGGCTCGATCCCAGGACCCTGAGATCACGACCCAAGCCGAAGGCAGAGGCTTAACCCACTGAGCCACCCAGGCGCCCCAATAAATATATCTTTTAATTAAAACAAGTTTTTTGGATTATTTATCAGAGAGAGGAGAGCACAAGCAGGGAGAGCAGCAAACACAGAGAGAGGGAAAAGCAGGCTCTCTGCTGAGCATGGAGCCCTATGCAGGACTGGGTTCCAGGACCCTGGGATCACGACCTGAGCCAAAGGTTTCAGAAGCTAAACCAACTGAGCCACCCAGGCATACCTCAAGAAATATTTAATGAGTACCTGCTATGTGCCAGGTTGCTATGCTTCTTTGCTAGATGCTGATGATGCAAAGATGAATAAAACATGGACTTTACCTTTGGGGAAACACAGAGCTAAGTATTTAAGAGTCATTAACTTCAGTTAGAATTGCTTTAAAAAAATCTATGATTTAAGGGCACCTGGGTGGCTCAGTTGGTTAGCCACCTGCCTTTGGCTCAGATCATGATCCCAGAGTCCTGGGATCGAGTCCCCACCAGGCTCCCAGCTCCACAGGGAGTCTGCTTCTCCCTCTGACCTTCTCCTCGCTCATGCTCTCTCTCACTGTCTCTCTATCAAATAAATAAATAAAAATCTTAAAAAATGTCTATGATTTATATTTTTTAAAACTTCATAAGAATTCAATATTGGATTATCTATTTTTATAAAACAGCCTCAAAGATACTGTATTGTGTGATAGTTATGCTCACTGTCATTGTAGTCATAAATTCTTCTTAGAATTTGGGGCAGGGGGCGCCTGGGTGGCTCAGTGGGTTAAAGCCTCTGCCTTCGGCTTGGGTCAGGATCCCAGGGTCCTGGGATCGAGCCCCACATCAGGCTCTCTGCTCAGCGGGGAGCCTGCTTCCTCCTCTCTCTCTCTCTCTCTCTGCCTGCCTCTCTGCCTACTGGTGATCTCTGTCTGTCAAATAAATAATAAAATCTTTAAAAGAAAAAAAAAGAATTTGGGGCCAGAAAAAATTTGCCACTCTTTATTAATTTTTTTTTAGTTTGTCACACATTGAGAACTAAGTAGAAACCTTTATGTATTAGTAGATAGAGATCTTTATTTAATTGCTAGGGAGTTTGGAGCTTAATTATAATAAGTTACTTGAATTTTTCTCAGATAGCTTTCTTTTTTTTTTTTTTTTTAAGAAGGTGGGAAGTTGTAGAATAGAATAATTGGAGTTGTTAATATAATTTTTCTTTTGTATTCCCTATTGACATTAGGGTTAATAGGCACTGGTCTTTATTGTATTTGTGTTTTTATTGTAATATGTATTCGTGTATCTATTTAGTTACTGGTTGTTATTAGAAGAGGAAGGGAAAGTGAAGGAAATACTGTTTGCATGTAGTAGAATGTTAAATGCTCCCATGGTTTTAAAATAGGTGATGCAGAAATTTACCTTGAGCTTTTTAGTGTTTAGCACTGTATTTAGGTTAAAAGACCTTTTTTAACACCAATTGTCTCATTAGAAGCTTCAGTTAGTATATTAAAGACACATGTTTATTTTCCTTTTATCTCTTTTCATTTATTTTATTCATTATTATACCTGTCATATCACTGGCCTCCAAAAATAAGCTTTAAAGTAATTTATGATATGTCACTATTTTCAGGTATTCGTGTTTTGTTTTTTGTAACTTAGGATCAGGCTTGGCTGTATAGAATAGAAAAGAAACCCCAGATCACACAGTATCTTAAGTAAGACAGATAGATTTTTAAAAATTTTTTCATGTAGGAAGTCTGAAGGTAGGCAGGTCAGGTCCTTCTACTTCACAGGACTGTAGTCCTATGATGTGGCTCTCATCTTCATGTTTCAAGGAAGTTGCAGAAGTTGTGGCCTTCATAGTCTTGTTTATTAAGACAGCAGGATGGAGAGTTGAGAGAGGAAATTCGCTCTTTTAAGAAGTCCTCTTGGTGTTGGCACCTGGGTGGCTCAGTGGGTTAAAGCCTCTGCCTTCGACTCAGGTCATGGTCTCAGGGTCCTGGGATCGAGCCCCGCATTGGGCTCTCTGCTCAGCAGGGAGCCTGCTTCCGCCTCTCTCTCTCTACTTGTGATCTCTGTCTGTCAAAAAAATAAATAAAAATCTTAAAAAAAAAAAAAGTCCTCTTGGAAGTTCCACATAAAACTTATACATATCTTTGGCTAAAGTTCTTCCTTCTCTTTTACCTCTGGGATTTAAAACATAAAATCATCATCTTTTTTAGGAAGGGTCACTTACTCAGATTTGGATCATGTCATTGTTCTTTCCCATGTCAGTGATTATAGACTATCTTCTGCACCCAGCATCTAGAGATAGAAGATTGCTTATTATTTCTCACTCACTTTAAGAAAGGAAATATTTCATTCTTGCTTTGTCACAAACCAAGGCTTTATAAGAATAAACTGTTTATTTTAGAATATTTCAACCATATATAACAATAAAGAGCAGAGTTTAATGAAACTTCGTATACCCACCAATTATCAACTCATTTTTTTTTTTTAGATTTTATTTATTTATTTGACAGAAATCACAAGTAGGCAGAGAGGCAGGCAGAGAGAGGAAGGGAAGCAGGCTCCCCGCTGAGCAGAGAGCCTGATGTGGGGCTCGATCCCAGGACCCTAGGATCATGACCTGAGCCAAAGGCAAGAGGCTTTAACCCACTGAGCCACCCAGGCACCCTCAACTCATGTTTTATTTATACTCTCTCCTATTTCATTCTTCCTCCTACTCTGGGTTATTTCAAAGCAACTCCCAGACATCATCATTTCATCTATATAGTCTTTAGTATATATCTCTAGAAGATAAAGATTTGTTCAGTAAACATAACCACAGTACTATGAACCTATTTTTTAATGGACAGTTTTGCTTTAATATCATTAGGTACCAAGTCAGTGTTCAGATTTCTGTAGTTGTTATAAATGGTTTCTTACAGTTGGTTTATTTGGTTTGGGATCCAGACAAGGTCTACACCTTGGATTTGGTGGTTATTTCTCTTTCAAATCTATGGGTTTACCCTCTCCTTTTACATTTTATTTGTTGAAGAATCTGGATCTTTTGTCTGTACTTTACTACTTGCATCACCATGCCATCCTTTAATAATATGTTCTGTTCCCATGTGTTTTCCTGCAAAGTGGCGGATAGATCTAAGCACCTAGATTGCTTCTTATTTCTTTTTATTTTGGAAAAAACACCTCATGGATGGTGTAACATACTTTTCATCACAAGACAGATTCCAGGTGTCTCTCTTTTGTGACATTAGAGGCTATGGATGATTGCCTAGATTGTTCTGTTTTTTTTTTTGTTTGTTTCTTTTTTGTATGTGTGTGTGTGTTTTTCTTTTAAAGATTTTATTTTAAACTAATCTCTAGGGCACCTGGGTGGCTCAGTGGGTTAAAGCCTCTGCTTTCGGCTCAGGTCGTGATCCCAGGGTCCTGGGATCGAGCCCCACATAGGGCTCTCTGCTTAGCAGGGAGCCTGCTTCCCTTCCTCTCTCTCTGCCTGCCTCTCTGCCTACTTGTGATCTCTGTCTGTCAAATAAGTAAATAAAAAATCTTTAAAAAAAACAAAAACAAAAACTAATCTCTATACCCGGCATGGAATTGACAATCCTGAGATCAAGAGTCATATGCCGTACTGACTGAGCCAGCAAGGCATCTCTATGGAGTGTTTGGTTTTTTATTTTAGCATCCTCCAGAGATGATTGCTTTTTTATTAGTATTATGAATGCATGGATTTTTAACAAAGTTGATGTCTTTTATTCCCGATGTAGAACACTAACTGTATAAACACTTGTGTTTGGTTTGTGTTGGTTTGTGTTCTGATGATGTGACCCCAGTAGTCTTTGATAGTTTTTTCAGACCAAGGCTTTTTAATTTGTGATTTAGGAGTTCATTAGTAGGAATCCATGAATCTCCTAAAATGATATAGGAAATTTTTGTATGTGTATGTGCAGTTTTTTTTCTGAGAAGTTCCATAGCCTGTAACCAGGTTTTCAAAAGGATCTTGACCCCTAAAAATGAGTTAGCTATCAATTCTCCTGAGGACTCCTGGTTATATACAGTATAAGGAATAATAATAAGGAAGTTGCTTATGTGTAGTTGGAGAATCAGAAGCAGATTATAGTGGGATGAGAAATGAGAGAGCTGTCAAGAATGAATGTGGGGAGAGAGCACAAGCTATATGTGGATATAGTCAAACGGGTTATTTTTGTTTGTTTTGTTAAGTTAGGAGAGTTTTGAGCATGTTTAAATGTTTGCCATTTCTCCATTATTTACTTAATGACTCATGGTGGTACTTTTACCTTGTTACCCTCTCCTGGTAGCCTTTCACTTAAATGGGTGGTTTTCCCTTTCTCATAATAATTTATATATAGTTCTGTTTTGACACTTGTCTCATTGCCATAATGGTAGGTTTTCTTTTAATATCTCTGTTTCTAAATTATCAGTTCCTCCAGGATTTGTATCATTTTACATGTATCCCTAGTGTCTACCTGCTACATAATATGCTCAGTAAATGATTGTGGAATGGATATGTTAAATATCCAATTATCTTATTTTCTGGTAAATTGGTTATTTTCTTTTTGGGAATTCAAGAAAGCTATTGCTTTGGTTTGAATCTTTATATCATATATTGTGATCATTTCTATATAATGTTCTTTGAGAATGTTGGCAGTTTATTAGACCCAAACCACAGTTGTCCTGAAGTATAGCCAAGGGAATAATAGCTTTAACTACCTTATTAGATGTTAGATGGACTTGGAATCTTTTCTCAGTTCTATGTTGATTAACGTAAAGAAAATCTTATTAAACTATTTGGGTTCTTTACTCATGAAAGAGAAAATGGAGTTGAGCTTATTACACAAAACACATCACAAATTGATTTTTGTTGTAGACTAGACTTTTTGAAGAGAGTCAGAGTTGTGTAGTTAGAAACTCAGATCATAAAAAGGAAGACCGAAAAGATTTGATGTTTGTATGGATATGTGCAAAGAGCTTTATGGAGGCAGTGGAATAGTATATTTCTTTACAGAAATTTTTCATGATAATTTTAGGAAAACAATAAAATGTCTGATACCAACTTTAGATTATTTCCTTTTTACTTATATGATTTTCCCCTTAGGGTTTTATTATTTTACATGTATGATACCTGTCCTAAAAGAAACTTGGAGCATTTTGTATTACCTTAACTCTAAAACAGTTTATGGGAAAGGAATTTTTGCAGGTATCTGAATCCTGTTTGTCTTCTTGTTTTATCACCTGCACTGAGCATGATACCCACAGACCAGTAAATATCTCCCCAGAAGATTATAGGTTCCTTGGATTACTTTTATAAAACTCAACACAAATGCCATTGCATAGAGAAGGTATATCTTATATGAATGAATCTTTGTTTTCTTCCAAGTCCCTAAAAAACATTGATTTCATGTGGTAACCATTTAGTAAATATTTGTTGGATGAATGAGTGAATGTGAGAATCTAAGCATAAGCTGTGATTTTAAACTGCCATAGGAAATACTTGGAAAATGATAATTAAGGCAAATAAAATGACTAAAACACCAAATTAGTACTTTTCTACGTTGAAAAGCTAAGAGGATGAGTATAGTAGCTATTATTTTCCTAAAATATATTACTTCTTTTTAAGCAGAAAAAAAAAATTGTATGTGTTTTAAAATGAGAGGACGTGGGGTACCTGGGTGGCTCACTTGTTAAGCATCTGCCTTCAGCTCAGGTCATGATCCCAGGGTCCTGGGATCAAGCCCCACATCGGGCTCTCTGCTCAGTGGGAAGCCTGCTTCTTCCTCTCCCACTCCCCCTGCTTGTGTTCCCTCTCTCGCTCACTGTATCTCTGTCAAATAATAAATAAAATCTTTAAAAAAAAAATGAGAGGACGTCATGTATGAGTAGTATTTCTGGGCAATATAAATGACTTCCATCATTTTGTTCTTAGTAGGCAAATTCTGTAATGTTGAGCATTCTATTTAGACATTCAATTAAGTCATGAAATATTCTTTTCTTGACTTTGATGAAACCATCATATTCTGGTTTTCCTCCTGTCTCTTTTCCACTTATTTTTAACGTTCCTTTTCATTCACCTCTTCCTCTCACCATTCTTGGAGTTGTTCTTTGTTCCTGCTCCTTCTCAATTTTATCTTCTTTCCCATAACTTCAACTCACCTATTCTCTGATGATTCCCAGATCTCTAGCTGCAGTTGACAACTCCCTGGTGAGCTCCAGATCCAGACTCCTACACATACCTCAAGCTCAGCATATGTAACATTAATTCATTTTCTCCCCATTCAAACTTGCCCTCTTCCTCTGTTTTAGTCATTCAGTTTTAGTCAGTGCTACCTTTGTCTGCTCTTTGTTGTACAGTGAGAGACTTCCATCATTCTCTACCTTCAGAGGGCTACCAGATCTTGTTGTTTTTATCATTTAAATCTTTCTCTAGTTCATTCTCTCTATCATCATTATTCCTCCTTAGTTCAGGTCACCTAATTTCTCCTTTGTGGTACTTTTGCTATCTGCGAATAGGTTGTCTTGCCTGTAATCTTGTCTTGTTTCAATCTTTTTCTCCTAAGAAGTAGCAGTGAGTATTTCAGATGGGTCTTGTTTTTTATCCATTCTGATACCTTCTGTCTTTTGTATGGAGCATCTTGTTCATTTACTTTCAGAGTGATTATTGATAGATATGAATTTAGTGCCATTGTATTACCTGTAAAGGTGGTGTTTTTGGAGATGTTCTCTATTCCTTTCTAGTCTTTGTTGCTTTGGTCTTTTGCCCCCTACTCAGAGTTCCCCTTAATATATTTTGCAGGGCTGGTTTAGTGGTCACGAACTCCCTTATGTTTTGTTTGTCTGGGAAACTATCTTTCCTTCTATTCTGAATGACAGCCTTGCTTGATAAAGTATTCTTGGTTACATATTTTCCCATTCAGCATGTTGAATATATCTTGCCACTTTCTCCTGGCCTGTGAAATTTCTGTGGACAGATCTGCTGTGAACCTGACTCTGTCTTCCCTTGTAAGTTAAGGACTTTTCTCCCCTTGCTGCTTTCAGGAGTCTTTCCTTCTCTGTGTATGTTGTGAATTTGGCTATGATATGCCTTTGTAATGGCCAGCTTTCTTTGAATTTAATGGGAGTTCTCTGTGCTTCTTGGATTTTGTCGTCTGTTTCTTTCCTCAGATTAGGGGAAGTTTTCAACAGTAATTTGCGCAAACAAACCTTCTGCCCCCTTTTCTCTCTCTTCATCTTCTGGAACTTCTATGATATGAATGTTATTACACTTTAAGGAATTGCTGAGTTCCCTACATCTACATTTGTGATCCAGTACGTTTCTTTCCCTCTTCTTAATTTCATTATTTTCCATTTATTTTCTCCATCACTGATTTATTCCTCTGACTCACCCATTTGTTGTTGAGGCATCCATTCTGATTGACATCTCAGTTATAGCATTTTTAAAACATTTTGGCCAGACTAGTTTTTAGTTCTTTTATCTCTGTAGTAAGGGATTCTCTAGTGTCTTCTATGCTTTTTTCCCCCCAAGTCCAGCTAGTATCCTTGTAATTGTTGTTTCAAATTCTAGTTTAGACATCTTACTTACATCTGTTTTGATTAAATGCCTGGCTGTCACGTCTTCCTTTTCTTTCTTTTGGGGTGAATTCCTCTATCTTGTCGTTTTGGAGGTCCAAATAAAATAAAATTAAAATAAAGGATGCTAGATCCTAGGTGTGTTTTGGTCTGTTTGTTATGAGAATGTCGATCTAAAAAATAAAATGTTTTCTGTATCAAAAACAAAAAAGAAAACAAAAAACCCAAGAAAACCCCCAAAGAAGCTAGATCCTGCTTCTCCTAGAGCTGAAGCTTTGCAGTGCTCTATGACTGGTAGATTTGGTGTGGGCAGGTGGTTTGTGCTTGTCTTTTGGAGGAGGGGCCTGCTGCTCTGATTCTCAGGTGGACTTGTCCTAGTGGAGATGCATCTGCAGGGTGCAGGGAGGTAGAGCTTGGTGTAAGCAGCTCTGGCTTCCACTTGGTGGTGCTGTTTTGCTCACTGAAGTTGGTCAGTGTTGATGGGGGATAGAGTTGGGGTGGGGGAATGGCTTCAACCCACTCTTAATTTCAGGACTGAGAGCTCATGCCCATCACTCCTCAGGAAGTCCTCAAAGACAAGCAAACAGTTATCCCTCCTTTGTCTCCAGCTTCCATCAGATCCCCATCTTCACCCTGTCTGTGTCCAGGCTGGATGACTGCCATGCGGTACAGCACTCCTGTATTTTACCTCAGGCATGGCTAAGTTTCAAAACTCCAAACTTCAGAGACCCCCTGAGGCTGGACCTGCACTCATCCTCTGGGGGCGGATCTCGCTGCACTGTGGCTGGTGCTGGTTAGTCCCAGAAAACTGTCACACAACTGCACAGTGGCTTGGAGTTTAGAGTAAATCATAGCACAAAGCCGCTGCCAAGGTTTGCTGCCCTCAGCCATCTTCTTTGTTCCTGTGCTGCTGAAGAGAGCAGCTCAATGGCACCTGCATCTTTACCCCCACGGAGGCCATATAATCTCTGCCAAATGCACTCCAAGCAAGGGAACTCTTTCTCCCTGTGGGACCCAGGGCATCCTCTGACCAGGCTGCCCACTCCATGGTCTCCACCCTTCTTCCCTACAGGAGACACTACTAAGACCATCAGTCATGACCTTGGTGATGGTGTTGAGCTCTGAAACTTCAGACTCTGCACTCCGCTATTTATAAAAAATGCAGTATTTAAACTTTCTCCTTTCCTCAATCAGTGGTTTTGGGGAAGGGTTTTTTGGTGCAGTCCCCTGTGTTTTTATTCTTTTTTACTCTTTTTTTTAAATTTAATTTTATTTTTCCAGTGTTCCAAGATTCATTGTTTATGCACCATACCCAGTTCTCCATGCAGTGTGTGCTCTCCTTAATATCCACCACGAGGCTCACCCATCCCACTACCCGTCTTCCGTCCAAAACTCTCAGTTTGTTTCTCGGAGTCCACAGTCTCTCATGGTTCATCTCCCCCTCCGATTTCCCCCAATTTCACTTTTCCTTTCCGTCTCCTGATGGTCCTCCATGTTATTCCTTAGGCTCCACAAGTAAGTGAAACCATATGATAATTGACTTTCTGCTTGACTTATTTCACTCAGCATAATCTCCTCCAGTCCTATCCATGTTGATACAAAAGTTAGGTATTCATCCTTTCTAATGGCTACATAATATTCCATTGTATATATGGACCATATCTTCTTTATCCATTCATCTGTTAAAGGGCATTTTGCCTCTTTCCACAGTTTTGTGACTGTGGCCATTGCTGCTCTGAACAGTGGGGTACAGATGGACCTTCTTTTCACTACATCTGTATCTTTGAGGTAAATACCCAGTAGTGCAATTGTAGGGTTATAGGGTAGCTCTATTTTTAACTTTTGGAAGAATCTCCACACTGTTTTCCAAAGTGACTGCACCACCTTGCATTCTCACCAACAGTGTGAGAGGGTTCCCCTTCCTCCACATACTCTCCAACACTTGTTTCCTGTCCTGTTAATTTTGGCCATTCCAGCTGGTGTAAGGTGGTATCTCAGTGTAGTTTGATTTGAATTTCGCTGGGCTAATGATGATGAACATTTCTTCATGTTTCTGTTAGCCATTTGCATGTCTTCTTTGGAGAAGTATCCATGTCTTCTGGCCATTTTTTGATGCGATTATCTGGTTTTTGGGTGTTGAGTTTAAAAAGTTCTTTATAGATCTTGGATATCAACCCTTTGTAGTGTCATTTGCAAATATCTTCTCCCATTCCGTGGGTTGCCTCTTTGTTTTGTTGACTGTTTCCTTTGCTGTGCAGAAGCGTTTTATCTTGATGAAGTCTTAAAAGTTCATTTTCACTTTTATTTCCTTTGCCTTTGGAGACCTATCTTGAAAGAAGTTGCTGTGACCGATGTCAAAGAAGTTACTGCCTATGTTCTCCTCTAGGATTTTGATAGATTCCTGCCTCACATTGAGGTCTTTCATCCATTTCGAGTTTATCTTTGTGTATGGTGTAAGAAAATGGTCAAGTGTCATTCTTCTATACATAGCTGTCCAATTTTCCCAGCACCATTTTATTGAAGAGACTTGTCTTTTTTTCCACTGGATATTTTTTCCTGCTTTGTCAAAGATTATTTGACCAGAGAGTTGAGGGCCCACATCTGGACTCTCTACTCTGTTACATTGGTCTGTGTGTCTATTTTTGTGCCAGTACCATGCTGTCTTGGTGATCACAGCCTGTAGTAAAGCTTGAAATCAGGCAATGTGATGCCCCCAGCTTTGTTTTTCTTTTTCAACATTTCCTTAGCGATTCGGTGTCTTTTCTGGTTCCATACAAATTTTAGGATTGTTTGTTCCAGAACTTTGAAAAATGCCCATGGAATTTTGATCAGGATGGCATTGAAAGTATAGATTGCTCTGGGCAGTATAAACATTTTAACAATGTTTATTCTTCCAGTTCATGAGCATGGAATGCTCTTCCATGTTTTTGTGTCTTCTTCAGTTTCTTTTATGAGTGTTCTGTAGTTCCTCAAGTACAGATCTTTTACCTCTTTGGTTAGGTTTATTCCCAGGTATCTTATGGTTCTTAGTGTTATGATAAATGAAATCGATTCTCTAATTTCCCTTTCTGTATTTTCATTGTTAGTGTATAAGAAAGGAATTGATTTCTGCACATCGATTTTGTATCCTGCCACATTACTGAATTGCTGTATGAATTCTAGTAGTTTGGGGGTGGAGTCTTTGGGCTTTCCATATAAAGTATCGTGTCATCAGCGAAGAGAGAGTTTGACTTCTTCTTTGCCAATTTGAATGCCTTTTATTTCTTTTTGTTCACTGACTGCTGTTAGTAGGACTTCTAGTACTTTGTTGAACAACAGTGGTGAGAGTGGGCATCCTTGTCGTGCCTGATCTCAATGGGAAGGCTGTCAGTTTTTCCCCATTGAGAATGATATTCGCTGTGGGTTTTTCATAGGTAGATTTTATGAAGTTGAGGAATATTCCCTCTATCCCTATACTTTGAAGAGTTTTAATCAGGAACGGATGCTGTATTTTGTCAAATGCTTTTTCTGCATCAGTTTAGAGAACCATGTGGTTCTTGTCTCTTCTCTTATTGATTTGTTCTATCACACTGATTGATTGGTGAATGTTGAACCACGCTTGAATCCCAGGGATAAACCCCACCTGGTCATGGTGGATAATCTTTTTAATGTACTATTGGATCCTATTAGCTAGGATCTTGTTGAGAATCTTGGTGTCCATATTTGTCTGAAATTCTTTTTGATGGGGTTTTTGCCTGGTTTGGGGATCAAGTAATGCTGGCTTCATAGAAAGAGTCTGGAAGTTTTCCTTTTGTTTCTATGTTTTTAAAACAACTTCAGGAGAATACATATTATTTCTTCTTTGAATGTTTGGTAGAATTTCTCAGGGAATCCATCACGTCCTGGACTCTTGTTTTTTCGGAGGTTTTTGATCACTCCTTCAATCTCATTACTAGATACTGGTCTTTTCAGGTTGTCAGTGTCTTCCTGTTTCAGTCTTGGAAGAAGTTTATAGGTTTCTAGGAATGCATGTATTTCTTCTACATTGCTTAACTGGCATATAGCTGTTGATAATAATTTCTGATGATTGTTTCTATTTCCTTGGTGTTGGTCATGATCTCTCCCCCTTCATTCATAATTTTATTAATTTGGGTCCTCTCTTTTGGATTAGTTTGGCCAGTGGTTTATTAATCTTATTCTTTCAAAAAACCAGCTTCTAGTTTCATTGATGTGTTCTACCATATCTCTAGTTTCTAACTCATTGATCTCTGCTCCAATCTTAATTATTTCTGTTCTTGTGCATGGGGTTGGCTTAATTTATTGTTGATTTTCTAGTTCTTTAATGTATAAGGAGAGTTGCTGTATTCGGGATTTTTCAGTTTTTTTGAGTGAGGCTTGGATGGCTATGTATTTCCCCTTAGGACCACCTTTGCCATATCCCGTAGGTTTTGCACCGATGTGTCTTCATTCTCATTGGTTTTCATGAACTGTTTAAGTTCTTCTTTGATTTCCTGATTGATCCAAACATTTTTGAGCAGGATGGCCTTTAGTTTCCAAGTGTTTGAATTCTTTCCAAACTTTTTCCTGTGGTTAAGTTCCAGTTTCAAAGCATTGTGATCTATATCTTCTAGTCTTCTCTCTCTCTCTCCACTCCCTCAGGGATCCCAATAATTCTGACATTGGAAAGCTTCATGGCATCATTTATTTCCCTAATTCTGTTTTCATAGCTTCTGTTTGTTCCAGTCCTCCTCCTGATCCTTCTTTTCTATCAGTTTGTCTTCTAGATCACTAATTTGATCTTCTGCCTCATTTACCCTAGCTGTTAGAGTATTTAGATTAGATTGGATCTCATTGATAGCATTTTTAAGTTCTGCCAGATCAGCTCTCACTTCTGCCCTTAGAGAGTCTATGTTGCCACTAATGGTCTTCTCCATCCTAGCCACTGTCTGGATAATTGTTACCCTGAATTCCAGTTCCGACATGTTGTTTTATGTCCATATCCAATCTGTGGCAGAGGTCACAGTCTCTGAGTTTTTCCTCTGTGGGGTGTTCCTCTTCTAGTCATTTTGGTGAGAGGTGGTTGAGGGAATGTATAGCTGAATATATCAACCCACGATCCAGTCAAGGTGCACCTTGGAAAGTTTTAGAGCAATCAGAAGACACCACCAAAAGAGAGAGAGAAAAAGAGAAAAAAAAAAAAAGAAAAGACCCAACCAAAATGAGCCCCAAAAGTAAGATTTATAAGGTATATAAACAAAAACGAACAAACAAAAAGACCAACAAAAATAAAAGGAAAAAAAGAAAAACCCAGCCAAAATGAACCTCAAGTATAAGATTTATATAGTACAAAAACAAAAGTAAATACATAGAAACACTGACAGAAGAATAAGATGGGAAGGAGGTTATAAACTCTTGATGTGTGTGAGAAAGGTTATTTCAGTTCTTCCTGGGTGTATCTTGTTACTTTTGTTATTGGGCTCGACTTTCCAGAGATACAGGGAAATTAAAAACTGGTTTATATATAGGGGTAGTATTGAATGGGGAAAAAGGATTACCTTGAAGCTTATATCTATATATATATATATTTAAAAAAAAGAAAAAGAAACACAGGTATATGTATGAAAAAAGTTCAAGTTAAAAAGTTAATATGTTGTATTAAACGTCTAGTTGTAATGGTAAGTAGATTTAAAAAAGAAGAATCATGAGAACAAATTAAAACAAAAAGTTGTATCTATGAAATATACAGGTTTGGGGACAATACTGGGAGCTTAATATATTGTTTTCCCCTGATGTTGGGGTTTTACAGTTTTATGGGGACCCTGTGGTTATTGTCCTCTTGTTCTTTTGGCTTGTCTTCTGGAGGAGGGGCCCGCCGCATTGTTTTTTAGTCAGTTTTGCTTGGGGTGAGTCACTCTGCCCTCTTTCAAGGGGCTGGGCTCTGTGGAAACTGGTTTTTCAGGCTTTTGTTCTCTGGAGGTTTTTGTTCTTTGGCGGCTTTTTGCGGCTTTTTGGAGGGTTAGCGCAAAGTAAACTGTCGGCATCCAGACCAATGCCTCAGAGAGAAGCCTCAGTCTGCTCCCCTCTGGATGGTCCAGAACACACAGACTGCCCTTCTGGGAACTCCGTTGAATACCGCAATCTCCCACAGGTGGTGCACACTCCCAGCCACCATCTCAGTGGTCACCCGAGGCCCCCGTTTGTCACTGTACCCCCGTGCCATTAAAACTGCCATGGTATTGGTCTGGACAAGCCTGATGCCAGTGGCTGCCATTGCCCGGACCGCTGTCTGGAGTCCATGCCCTTGTCAGGTGCACTCAGACCTGATAGCGCAGGTCACAGAAGGCTGAGGGTCCAGGAACCTCCGGCAGAAGCCTGCGTCAGGCTCTCTTAGGCACGGGCAGGGATGTGCATAGCCCCAGTGGTGGTGGAAGCAGCAGAAAGCCATGGCCTCAAGGACCACCAACTGGGGCCCCCACCAGGATCTCTCAGACATGGGTGGGCGCCGGCTGTGACCGCCCTGGGACTGTGGGCTTAGTTCTGTGCCTGTGCCCACCTGATTCCACCAATTGCGCCTTAAGACCCTTTGTTCTTTTTGAGTGCTTTTAACCTGACTCCAAGTTAATGCTGGTCTCCAGGCACAGGGCATTTTCTTATTGGGGTAATTTCCAATGGGCTGCTTCTGGTGGCTTTCTCCCCCTTCTGTTTATCTCTGATACCAGTCCCAAGTGCTCCCACTCCACTGTACCTCTCCACTGGTGTCTTCTGCTCCTGTAGAGAGATCTAGAAGTGTATAATCTTACATGCCAGGCTGATTTCATGGGTGTTCAGAGTGTTCTGATAGATATTTAGCTCAATTCAGGGGACTGGTAGAACCAGGATCTCCTACTTCTCAGCCATTTTGCCCCTTCTCCTTCTCTTTTTTAATCTTTCTCTCTCTCTCATTCTCTCTCTCTTGCTCCTCTCTCTGCAATCAGAGCTTCTACCCCTCCACAGCTCCCATGGCTCTTTTCTCCCCAAGATCAACTCTGCAGCTCCCGCCTTCCTTGAGTTGGTCACCTTTTCTGCTTGTATACATGTAGCTTTGTTCTTTCAGTCCTCAGATTGACTTCTTGGGTGTTCTGAATGACATTTGGATAGACTGATATTTATCTAGCTGTTTTTGAGGGAAGAAGCAAGCTTAGGGTTGCCATACTCTTCCACCATCTTAACCTTATATCAACAGTGAATATATCAAAATGCAAATCTCATATCATTCTCATGCGTGAAGTTCTTCAGTGGCTTCCATTATTGGCCAGCCCAGGGACTATAAATCAAATGCCTATAGATAATCAAATAAGTAACGTAAATATTAATAACAACAGATATTTACTGATTGCCATTGCTATTTACTGTTTTAAGCATTTAAGTATAAACCTTATTTCACTTAATCCCTTTAAGGTAGGTGAGATTATTATCTCCATTAAACAGATGAAGAAATAAAAGCCAAAGTGTATTACTAACCTGCCTAAGATCTGAAGAGTCAGAGTTAAATCTGGACAATTTGGCTTCATAGCCTAAATTCATTCTTAACCATAATGCTATGTACTGACTCCTTGTGAAACAGTCTTTGGTTTGTTATAATCAGGAGTGGAGGACTATGGCAGTTCTCTAGAATGTATGCTTCGCTGAAGAGGACAGTTATCACTCAGCTTCAGATCGTTGTTGACATATAAGAATGTGCGCCTAGTGTTGTCAGATCTTCCTGGTTTTTGAGAATAAGGGGAATTTGAGACTTCTATAAGAAATATCCTATTTTTAAACGTCAGTAACTAAAAACTAAACAGGGTAAAGGCAAACCAGACATCTCTGTAGGCTGCAAACAGGTAGCCTATAGTTCACAGCCTTTCATTTTTAGCACAAAGATTGCTTTTCTAGCTTCATCTCTCAAAAATCACTACTTGTATTCTGGTTACACTGGATAGTTTACAATTCTTGTAAACCTTAGGCTTTTTCTGTGCCCTCATAGAAATGACTTCATCTGTCTGGAATCCCCTTTTCTTTACCTCTCCCTTTCCCTGCCTTCCTTATTAAATGGCTTATGTCTCTTTATTATTCAAGACTTAACTGTCCTGGTTGGTACAGGAGGCTTTACTTTTTTTCTGTGCCCTGTCCTTATCTCCATTAGTTCCTCCTCCTGTATTCTCCCAGTATACCATGTGCATGTGTGTAGTCATCTGTCTGTTTCTTTCTCTCTATCCAGATTGTAAGTTCTTATTGTCTGAATCCTGCATATGTTCATCACTTTGGTGTTAGGACATTTAAAACATTTGGCTTAAAAGCACAGAGAAAGAACACTGATGGATTCACATTACCAAACTGTAGATTTCAGGGTAGTCGTCGGAATTATCAGAACCAGGGCTTTGGATGCTGACAGAGTTTTTTTTGTCTTGGGTCTCTTCTGTGAGTCTGCCTCATTCAGTGTTACTTTAGACAGTCTCTGCCATGGACCAGGGGCTCGTCCAGGCTCACATCTTTATACCTTCCATTTACCTCTAGTTAGAAAGATCCCAGATGGGCACTCCAACTTGCTCAGCTATGTCAAGTTCCCACCCCATCCTACCAACATGAGTACAAGACAGTGCGTGTGTATGTGTGCATGCACATACCCACTCAGTCACTTTAAAATCAGGAAAGATTTTCCTTAGTAAGTGAACTTAAGTTGTCATCTGACCAAGAGTTAGCCAGGCTCTGAGGAAGGAAAGAGTGTTTCAACTTG
Organism: Lontra canadensis; assembly: GCF_010015895.1. Taxonomy (NCBI): domain Eukaryota; kingdom Metazoa; phylum Chordata; class Mammalia; order Carnivora; family Mustelidae; genus Lontra; species Lontra canadensis. The sequence continues at coordinate 7,751,456 of NW_022631063.1, forward strand.
TACAGAGACCCAGTAGAAGGATACCAAATACTTCTTTTGGAGTGGGGTCAGGGGCCGCGCAGCCAGAGCTGGGCCCGAGGCAGAACACCTGCTTCGTGGTGCTAGGTCTGCAGCCACAAGCTCTGAGCTCCTGGAGAGAGAAGGCACAGGACTGTCTGAGCAGCCCTGGCTCAGAAAGGGGGCAGGCTCCCTGGGGGCCCTGTTGCTGGTTTGGGGGCTGGGTCAGACATGGGGAGGTGGACAGATGTGGAGTCACCACTTAAAGGTGTCCAGATACTTCTTTTATAAGGATCAATGGCTGCTTTTTTAAAAAGTAGATTGCAGGGGTTTAAGGGATAATGCACATAAATCATTGTGCAGGAAAGAGTTAACATGAAAGGCTTGACTGTTAACTTTTGCAAGGCCTTGACTGGCATCTGGGAACCACAATTTGGGGAGGGTCTCCATCATTTCCACCATCCATAGAACTGATGAGAGTGGCTTGCTGTGTCTAAACTGTACAAACAGTGGCTTATGCTGAACGTATCTGCTTTCCTCGTGGAAGTTTAGAACTTTGATATGTGCTAGGAAGCTTAGAACTTTGATATGTGCTAGAACTTTAATATGTGCTAGAGGGTGCCTACGTGATCTGCCCCCAATGAAAACCCGGGGCACTGACTTTCTCTTAAAGAGCTTCCCTGGTGTCAGTTTCTCACATGCTTTCACAGTCTATTGTTAGAGGAATTAAGCATGCCCTGTGTTACTCTACTGGTGGAGAAAACTGGAAGTTTCATCTGGACTATGCCCAATGTACCTTTTGCCTTCTCTGATTTTATTTTGTATCACTTGCTGTAATAAATTATAGGACCATATGCTGAGTCTTATGGGTCCTCCTAGTGTATCATTAGCTTGGAAGTTGTCTTGGGGACCTCCAACACAGCTCTTTAATCTGAGATTATAGGTGTGGGCAAGAAAGGTTAGAAGCCTGGTCCGGGGTGGTTGGAACTGACTTGAGAGAGTTATTAAAAGTAGAATTGATAGGACTTAGTGATTGTTTTCATGTGGGGAGAATAAAATAAGAAAGTATCAAGGATATCTATAGGTTTCTGACTTTAGCAACTAATTAAGTGGTACTACCCATTTATTAGTGGAGCAGTGTCAACAATAGAAGGAAACTGAACCTGCAATAAAATGCTCTGTGTGGATTCAAGTTCAGACCTGGGTGCTTATTAGCTTTGTTAATAGAGGCACATCCTTTTGAAACTCAGAGGTCCAACTGAGACTGTTACGAGGCTTGGTTGAGGAAATTTCTATATTATTAGCTGGATGTAAATATTATGATTTTTGAGCTATCATTTATTAAGTACTGAATATGTTCCAGAAGCTACCAGGCATTTTATATATTGTTACCACTGTTTTTGCATTGTTATAGTTTTAAATTGAATTTTTAAACTCAGAGTACCTAAAATATTGGTATTTCCTTTTTTAAAAAAAAATTTAGAAGTTCTGTATTATCTGTTATATTCTTTATAAGGTTTATATGGTACTAGAAGCGAGTGAAGTGTTGGTTTTAAACACTAGCTCCTAGACATTCTTGTTAATCACATAATGTCCAGTAAGGGGATTTGCCAACATTACACAGCTATTCAAGGTTGAGTGACATTAAGCACTCTGGTCTTCTAAAACAGAGCACATTTTACACTATGCTAAATGCTTCTCATTTACATATTCTGTGGATGAATAAAGGAATGTTGCTTTTAGGGTTTCAGATCAATTGGCAGCAAATATAATATCACGTAATCTCATTTTATTAACTACTTAAATGTTGAACAAAACCAATTACATGTTTAAAGAAAGACATATACTTGTGAAGTGGTCTTGAGTACAAAATGTCTAGATTTCAAAGAAATAATGATCTTCTCTTTCTCTTGTAGACCATTTCACCTGCATTGTGAAGGTGCTTTTTACCCTTCTATACACACAAGCCCTTGTGGCACTTTCAGTTAAATGCAATGAGGAAGATAGGTCAGCCTGGAAACACACGGGAGCTCTCAAAAAGGTTAGTGTCTTGCCTGAATTTGTCATTTAGTAGTTTGGTTAACTCATTTAAGTTGGGGGTATGAATGAATGAGATTTGGTGTTTGAAAGGCAAACTTTTGAAAAAAAACTTTTGAAAAAAAAGTATTTCAATTGAAATGGAGCACCTTTAGGTTAAAAAAGTTAAAAAATGTTTCCTTGATCAATGAGGTCTTCTGCATCTATTTTTAAACTTGGCCTTTTTTCCCTTTTCATTTGGGAAGTTTTTTTTGCTTTTGCTTGCAAGTCTTAAACTTAGAGAAATTATAAAAATTGTGCCAGCCAGTGAGCAAGTAATAAAATATCTGCAGACTTAACCTATTTTATTTGTCATCTTTTCTTCTCCTTGCTCCTGTTTCCAATCATTCCAAAGATGGGTTTCGACCTATCACTAAAGAATTAAAAATCCTAGCCTTTTCTTAATTATGCTTCTTCAAATACTAATTTTTCCATGCTTAAAAAAATACGTAAGTGGGGTGCCTGGGTGGCTTAGTCAGTTAAGCATTCGGCTCTCGGTTTTTGCTCAGGTCATGATCGCAAGGTTGTGGCATTGAGCCCCATGTCTGGCTCCATGCTGGGCATGGAGCCTGCTAAAGATTCTGTCCATGTTCCTCTACCCCGCACCCCTCCCCTCTTCAAAAATGAGTTCTTAGCAAATTTAAAGTTTTCTGGCTAAAATTACATAAACAATTTAGAAAAAGTATGCAAGTTTAGTTAAATGTAAGTGTTTTCAGTGACTTCAGAATGAAGTGATACTGTAGAACTAAAGAACTGACTTAGTGGTTTGGCTGAGACATAGGTAAAATAAGAAAATTAATTCAGTGTTTATTGGGGAAGTTGGTAGGAAAAAATAGTAAGTGCAATGTTAATTAAACCTATTGATTGGTTTATAGACCCTTCAGGAGGTTTTAAACCTTACTGAAAGGTTTGTATTAAAATCGTATCTACTTATATCAAAGGAAAGTAAACTTACACATGAACTGAATTCAATATAGTCTTCACTTTTATTACTAGCTTACTCACAAACCATGATTATATATACAAAAATTTAATATAGTATCACCAAGTTCATTATGTCTTAATTAGGGATATTGGTTTTGGCTTGAATGCTAGGCTGAGGTCCTGCCACTAAATAGTTCATTCTTGGATAATTTTGCCTTCTATAATTATCTTTCTTTTTTCTAAATACTCTTTCAATATCTCTGCATTGTAATCTGATAGTTGGATTGTTAGTATTCAAATCAGGTCTATTAGGTTTCTATGCTATGTCATTGTTTAAATATATTTCCTTAATAAGCTATCTAATCATGAAACAGTACACATTTAAAACATTTTCTGATATAATTTAGGTCTAAATATATTCATCTGATTGTTTGCTAAAATGAGACCTGATGACAGAAAATTACAATTGTAAATCTGTGTTGGAACTAATTTAGGGTAACTGTTCTGTCAATTTTCTTTCTCAATTTGATAATTATTAGCTATTTTAAAAAATAGTTAATGAAACATTTAATGTAAGGCAGATTCTTATCAGAACATAAATTAGAAGTTTTTAACCATATAAATTGCTTTTAGTGAATGGAAACAAAAAATTATGGTATCCTGTTGGTTTGACACATGTTGCTAGTTTTTTCCATAATCTAAACATTTAGATATATAGCAGATTGTAAATAATAGCAACAACAATATTTACAAGTAGTGAAACATATCATTGTGATTTCTGTAACTATTCTGCATCATTCATTCCTTTTTAAAAGTTTCCTTCTTCTTTTACTTATTCCTTCCTTCTCTCACCCCCTTCTTCTTTTCCTTTCTTCACTGAGTCTCACTCATTACATCCCTCATTTTCTTATCCCTCAGATACGATAATTCCAATGAAAACAGATTTTTGCCAGCTCTAATCTGGTCCAGGGCCATAAAAATATAGGTACTATGTATTTTTAAAAGATAATGAAGTTTTGTTGTGCTGGAAAAATCATTATTACAGTTGGTATAAATTGTTTTCTTTTGGTTGGTGGAATTTCTGTTAAAAGACTATATTGGGATTTCATAACCTGAGGTCTTTTCCTTTCCTTTTGTTTTGTTTGTTTTGCTGAGGAGTGGGACCATAGCATCCAGCATACTCAAATGGCCTGTCACCTGCAAAATTTGAAGAACTGCTATAATTTAGACAAAGTATCTGCCCCACACATAACTGTTGCATGTCTCAACCTCTGATCCTTTTCTTCATTTAATCCACGTACCTTTGCCATCTCTCCCACTGGATTCTCTCTCTTTTTTTTTCCCCCTTAAGATTTTATTTATTTATTTGGGAGAGTGAGAGAGCATGAACAGTGGGGAGGGACACATGGAGAGGGAGAAATAGACTCCTTGCTGAGCAAGGAGCCTTACAAGGGACCCTGGGACCATGACCCCAGGGGAAGCAAGACGCCTAACTGAGCTACCCAGGTGCCCCTCCCTTTGGATTCTTTTGATATTAATTCTAGGTCTTTCACCGATGGTCTCAGAAATACCCCTCTTAAGCTTTACAACCTTATTTGTAAAATCAAATATTGCCTATATAATAATATGTTCTCCTAAGACTTCTTATGTACGAAATAAAATTATTTTCTTATCTAATAAATCTTCTGGCCAGAAGTTCTCCATAAAAGAGTGAATATTACATTATATTTGACTTCCTGATCTCATATAGTTCCTGCCATGTATGAAAGAAGTGCTTAAGCTGTATTTTAATAATAACGACTAAAAGCTGATTATTACTCTGTAACTTACTTGGATGATCTGAACATCATTTATTTTTATTGGAGGGTATTTTCCCCATAAGTTAGAAAGTATTTGACTTGAAATACTTCTCTGTTGTTGTACTATAAATCTCTTACTGAAGGGTATACTGAATTTAGGAAGCTTTTAGGCTGAATTGTTTATTTTTAGAAACTCTTTTTAAAAAAAGATTTTATTTATTTATTTTGGGGTGGGAGGGAGAAGCAAACTCCCTGTGGAGCTGGGAGCCCGACACGGGACTCGATTCCAGGACTCTGGGATCATGACCTGAGCTGAAGGCAATTGCTTAACCACTGAGCCACCCAGGCACCCTATTTTTAGAAACTTTAATATGTCACATTGATTATAAGCAGCAAAATCATGGTAATATTATCTCGAGTCTTCTGCATTTTGAGTTTAAGTGAATTCTGCCTATTTAAAAACAACTGATTAAATTAATTTTAAAAACATAATGTGTTGCTGTTTTAAATTAAGTGGGATATTAATTGTTGTGAATTATATGTAACCTGTAGGTCATCATATTTGGCAAGTGATCATCCTGTTGGTTAATTTGGCAAGAGTGGGATGGATCACATGATTTAAAGAGTACAGTTATAGAGTCAGAGGACTGTTTTTGTAGTTTAGAATCAGGGCATGATAACACTACATGGCTGAATAATATGACAGTAAGAGGAGTAGTTTAAAGATAATACGAAGAATTGATTATCTAGACAAGTTCCAAGGTCAAAAACTCCAGTGTTACCAAAATAAATTCTATCAACTAGATAGCAGATCTACTGCTCAGATTTTTGTTATGCAAAGGGAAACATATAAAATACAAAGTATAGTTCCTGACATTTTGAAATTTACTGTCTAGGTGAAGAGAGCACAATTACCCATGAGAAACAATAGGAAGACTATCATCAAAGAACAAATTCTGTAGCTCAGACAACTAGTGCTGATCAGACTGTCAGGATGAGCATATATCCTATAGTGTTTACTCAAGTCTTATATTTTACTATTTAAAAAGTATAATTTATGAGTAGAATAAATGACATCATAGCAAGGTTATTACTGTAGCCCAGTTTACACTTTACTGTAATTTTCAACAACCTCTAATATCTCAGTGAATATAAAAAGAGGCATATTTCTTTATGTGTAAAAAACTTAATGACATGGTTGCCTGGGTGGCTCAGTAGGTTAAGCATCTGACTCTTGATTTCAGCTCAGGTCAGGGTTGTGAGATCAAGCCCCATGTGGGGCTCCGTGCTGGGCGTAGAGTCTACTTAAGATTCAGTCTCTCTCTTTCTCTCTGCCCCTCCCCCATCCCACCCCACTACACACATTCTTTCTTAAAAACAAACAAACAAAAAACCTTATTAACATAAATTTGAATTTACAAATAGCCATTATATCTCCTTTCTTAGAAAAAGTATAGCATCATTAAGCTTAATTAATTTGTAAATAGTTATTTAATGTATCTATACATCATTTAATAAGCATTATCCTATATTATTTTTACATTAAATTGTTTTAACAAATCCTGTTCAAGGAATTCAAGGGAAGTTCTAAAAGAAAAAATTTGTGGTCTGTGATTTCTTCCATTTCATGCATGTATGATTTTGCTATTGTAATGAGTGTATGTATATATTCCTTCTGTTGGCTTTTTTCACATCATATTATGAACATTTTTTCATATAGCTCAAATTTGTCATATTCACTGCCTATAAAATATTCTTTTGAGTTGAGACAGCATAATTTAGGTAACTGCTTCACTTGTTGGTCATTTCTGGTTTTTCAGTATTATAGTGCTACAGTGAATGTCTTAAGTGTTTAGTTATTTTTTTCTTTTCGATTATTTCCCTAGGAAGAATTTCCAGGAGTGGAAATTACTGGGTCAAAAGATATGATTTACATATGTTCATTTAGATATATATTATGTAATTTATGTCTTTTTTTTTTAAGTTTTTATTTATTTATTTGACAGAGATCACAAGTAGGCAGAAAGGCAGGCAGAGAGAGGTGGGGGAAGCAGGCACCCTGCTGAGCAGAGAGCTCGATGTGGGGCTCGATCCCAGGACCCTGGGATCATGACCTGAGCTGAAGGCAGAGGCTTTAACACACTGAGCCACCCAGGTGCCCCATGTCTGTATTTTAAAGAAGCATTGGAGAGGCACTTGTGTGGCTGTCAGTGTATGCATCTGCCTTTGGCTCAGAGTCCTGGGATCAAGCTCCAGGTTAGGCTCCCTGTTCAGCATGGAGCCTGCTTCTCTCTCATGGAGCCTGCTTCTCCCTCTGCTCCTACCCCTAATTCCTGCGCTCGCTTGCGCTCTCTCTCAATCTCTAGCAAATAATTAAATAAAATCTTTAAAAAGTTTTGAAGAAATAAAGAAGTATTGGGATAGTTTTATCACATACCCAATTTCATTATAAATCTAGAGGTGTATGGTTGTACACAGATTTTGAGGAATTGAAGTTTACATTTGTGAAAAAACAAGTCACAATTATACCTCTACTTATTAAAAAGTGTTCTTTCCAATGTAATTTTTTTCTGTAATTTTCATTGACTGATGGAACTAATTTTTCATTTTTTCCTAGAATACAAGTGATGCAGAAAAGTCTTATGAAGTGTTACTGAGCTTTGTGATAAGCGAACTATCTAAAGGAAGGTTATACCATGAAGAGGGCACTCAGGAATGTGCAATGGTATGCTCCAGATGTAGTGGTTATTTGTTAAAAATTTAGATATTGTTGCCATTATGAATATAATTTTTAAGCTATATCTATTACAGAATAAATTGTTCAGGTTCTCTTTTTTAACTTTAGGTTAGCCCTGTTGCTTGGTCTCCTGAATCCATGGAAAAATACTTACAGGACTTCTGCTTACCTTTCCTCAGAATCACCAGCCTTCTTCAGCACCACCTTTTTGGGGAAGATTTACCTAGCTGCCAGGTATAATTTGGGGTAGAGAATAAGAAGTCTTGTTTTTACAGTTAATTAATTTTTTGAAATATACTGACATATAGTATGATACTTACATCTATATACAGAACTGTCATGTAAGTATGTTAGTCTAACTCTAAGGAATAAATATTTAGAACATTTACTATTAATGTTTTATTTTTTTTTGTATTTGCTAGTATCCACTCACTTTTATGATAATATTACTAATACTTGATACTTGAGCACTTTTGTAGAATAGTGATAATGCCCAATAGTTGAACAGGACCATAGTATTCATAGTGATATATTTATCATTATTTTTATTATATTGATATATTAATCACTGATTGTCATCTGCTTTTACTATCCTTTTAAAAGTTATGTTGGTCAGAAAGCTGTTTGTCCGAAGACATGATGGCATTTATATAATTATAGAACAGGAAAATGTTCAATTTGTAGATAGTTATGTTGAAAATTTGGAAACACAAATTATCACTGGTTGAATCTATTTTATAAAACTGGTTGATGTGAATAGGCAAGAAAGTGGCAGAATAGGGAACCAGAAGGTAAGTCAATGAAACTGCTTATAGGATTATACTCCTGACATTATCTGTCATCTGTTTCTAGGGAATTTGATATGGAAATTAAGACATTTATCACATATATGGTGTTTGAAGCCTGCAGTACATCAGAATTAAATAGTTTAGATTCTTTGCTTTTTTAAAGTGCTTTAAGATAAACTCTGCACATTTATCCTCAAAGCATTTAAAGTTTATGGATATTGAATAAATTAAAAATGTTCATCCATTAGGTATTCTCTTTCATAGTTATTTTTAAATTTCAACTTAAAAGTGTTTCCTTTGGCGTGCAGTAGTTCCCCCTTATCTGCAGGGGATATGTTCCAAGACCCCCACTGGATGCCTGAAACCAGGGCTTGTACCAAACCCTACATACACTAGTTTTTGTTTTCTATACATGGATACATATGATACTGTAATTTATAAATTAGGCACATTAAGAGATTAACAATAATAATGGAACATATAACAATAGATACATAAAACAATATACTATAATAAAAGTTATGTGAGTACAGTCTCTCTCTTAAAATGTCTTACTATAGCGTACTTACCCTTCTTGTGATGATGTGAGATGATAAAATGCCTACATGATGAGATGAAATGAATGATATGTATGCATTGTGATGTCGAGTTAGACTACTATTGGCCTTCTGACCATATGTCAGAAGATGGATCATCTGTTTCTAAACTACAGTTGACACCAGTAACTGAAATCACAGAAGGCGAAACTGTCATGGGTGGGGGGTGGGTCAGGGAACAGCTGTATGAGCATCCTCAGGCATGGAGATCCATAGAAAAAAATCTACTGCCTCCTTCATTAACTTTTCTCCATTCATATTTAAAGGCCATAGGTTATGATTCTTTGTGTGCTTATTACCTTATAAGGTTTATTTTGTCATTTTTTTTGTTTTGTTTATTATTAAGGTATTTTTAATCCCATAAGTTGGAAATTATCTGGAAGCAGAAGCTCTTGAACTGGGCGTTGAAAGCTGGCTGGGTGTTGACTGTGATGCTTGTAGTAGCATACCAAGCATGTGCTTAGAACAGGAAAGAAATGCATCAATTAGGAGGCACAAAAAGAAACAATGCTACATAGTGTTAGAAATAGATTAAAGTAAAGTTGTAATGGATCTTGAATTTCACGTGAAGGAATTTGGACCATTGAAAGATTTGAGACCAAAATGTGACATGATTCAATTTTTATTTTAGTATAAAATTTCATTCTAAAATAAGACCGATTTGGGGGTATGAGGACTGGAGACTGGGAACAGAGAAGCTAGTTGGAGAGAATAGGGAGAAATTAGAGATTTCAGAGATGGAATAGTCAGGATTTTAGTTGAACATGTAGGGAGTCAAGGAAGATGAGTCAGACTGTACTAGGGTTTTGGGCTCGGGAGACTTGAATAATAATAATTTTATAATCAATAATCATAAATAATTTTATAATCAATTTATAAATTTTCTTCCCAAATCCTACAAGATGATAGATTAGAATTACTTTGAACATGTAGTTTTAAGGCATTGAAAATAGTTTATATGTCCATTCAGGTCTTCTTTTAATATTTTTTATAGAACTTTAAAATTGTCATTTTAAAGTCTGGAGCATTCTTTATAAAGTGAATCCTAGAGGCTTTATGGTTTCAGTTTCTATCTACATGATGTCTTATTTCTATTGCACATTGATTACTCCTTGCTGGAATGGAATAATACTATTGATTTTGGTGTGTTCTTGTGTCTGGCCACTTGCTGAATTCACTTATTGGTTCTAATAGTTTGTCTGTTGATTCCCTTTTTTTTTTTGTAATTTTATTTTATTTTATTTTTTTTGGTGTTCCAAGATTCATTGTTTATTTACCACACCCAGTGCTCCATGCAATATGTGCCCTCCTTAATATCCACCACCATTGCCTGTTGCTTTTTTTAGATATTTTATGTAATTATGATCATATCATCTGAGAATAAGGACAGTATTGTCCCTTTTCTTCAAATCTTTATTTTTCTGTTCTTGTCTCAATACATGTCCAGTTAGAATTTTGAGCAGTGTAAGTAACAGGCAGCATCCCTTTTTTCTTGCCCTATCCCCAAGAGAATTCTTCTCAAGTTTTCTGTGCAAAACCCATTCGGAATTTTTGAACATTAATCATCTACCTTTAACCATTTTGCTAATAAATTCAGTAATTATTTCTAATAGCCAGGAGACTCTTGAGTTTAACAATAAATTTAAAAAATTTTTTTAACATTTTGGTAAGCATGGGAATTCGTCAAGAGTGATATAGTAGTACATATTCCAACAAAACATTCTACTCTCCACAGTAATCTATTAGACCTTCCCAATTTAAATGTTTTAGTCTAACACTATTTCTACTACCATAATAGGGCTAATTATAGTAATCTATATGGTTCTCTTATATTTTCTCCTACTTAAATGCAGCCTCTCACATTTATCCTCTGGATAAATACAGAGGATACAGTCCCTTACACAGGAACTTCAGATAATTTTTGAATTCCAGAGCATTGTTCGTAAGATGTTTATACATGTGTAGTTTTCATGGAAGAAAATGGTTATCAGACTATTTATTTTTTATTTTTCATTTTTTCAGTGTTCCAAGAGTCATTGTTTATGCAGCACACCCAGTGCTCCATGCAATACATGCCCTCCATAATACCCAGCACCAGGCTCACCCATCCCACCACTCTCCTCCCCTCTAAAACCCTGTTTGTTTCTCAAAGTCCGCAGTCTCTCATGGCTCGTCTCCCCCTCTGATTTCCTTCAATTCACTTTTCCTTTCCTTTTCCTAATGTCCTCCATGTTATTCCCTATGCTCCACAAGTAAGTGAAACCATATGATAATTGACTTTCTCTGCTTGACTTACTTCACTCAGCATAATCTCCTCCAGTCCCGTACATGTTGATACAAAAGTTGGGTATTCATCCTTTCTGATGGAGGCGTAATATTCCATTGTGTATATGGACCATATCTTCTTTATCCATTCATCTGCTGAAGGGCGTCTTGGCTCTTTCCACCGTTTGGCCACTGTGGACATTGCTGCTCTGAACAGTGGGGTACAGATGGCCCTTCTTTCCACTACATCTGTATCTTTGGGGTAAATACCCAGCCGTGCTCTTATAGGAAACTATGATTACCACTACCGTCCCCCAAATTTGAAAAACAGTGCTCTACTATATCTTCTTTAATTATTTTTTTCTTTCTTCTGTCAATAGTAGTTTTTCCATGAATAATTATAATGATACCTAGCATTTATTGTGTATTGACACATGCTAACACTGTTTTAAGCGCTTTGCATTTAAATTCATTTTAGTTTCCCAACAACTATGAGGTAGCTGTTACGATCCTCACTTTGCAGACAAGAAAACAGAAACAGAGAGATGAATAACTTGCCCAAGATTCACAGCTAGTATTTAAAGCAGCCAGGATTTGAACACATTTAGTGTAGTTGCTTAACCAACTGAGCCACTCAGGCGCCCCCACACATAGATTTTTAACCAGAAGCCAGACTCGTCACTAGATTGGTAAGAAAATAAAGAAAGTACAAACTACCAATATCAGGAATGAATGAGGAAACATCCCTATAGAAACATAAGAGAAAATTATGAATAACATTTGCTAACAAATTTGATCATGTAGATGAAATGGACAAATTCTTTGAAAATACAAATTACTAAAACTGACTCAAGAAGAAATAGAAAATCTTGATTAGATCTGTATCAAGTAAGAAAGTTGATTTAGCTTACTAAACTTATATAATTAGTATCCTTCAAAAAAAGAGAAGTCAGCAACTTACACTAGCAAAGAAAACATCATGGTGATTTCCACAACTTACACTAGCAAAGAAAACATCATGGTGATTTCCACAAAACATTTAAGGAGGAAATTGTATCAATACATACAAACTTTCAGAAAACAGAGGAAGAAGGAACAGTCGAAACTCATTTTATTAGGCCAGTTTTATCCTGATACCCAAACCAGGCATCATGAAAAAACTACAATTCCAGATCCTTCATGAACATAGAAGCAAAAGCCTTAACAATATTTGTACTAGAAAAGGATAACACACTATGGCCAAATGGGTTTATCCTAGGAATGCATAGTTGGTTCAACAACAAAAATCATTTAATTTAATTTGCAATATTAATAGAATTGATTTTTTAAAAGCATATGATCATCTCAGTTGTCAAAAAATGTTTGACAAAATTCAATACCCATTCATGGTAAAAACACTAAAAAAAATAAGGAACAGAAAGGAATTTTCTCAACCTGATAAAGGGCATGTATGAAAAACCCATAGCTAACATAATTATTAAGAGTGAAAGGTAGAGAGCTTGCTAAGATCAGGGACAAGACAAGGATAGACAAGACAAGCTGCCTTCATTACCTCTTTTTAACATTGAATTGGAAGTTCTAGAAAGAACAGTTAAGTAAGAAAAATAAATAAAGGCATCTAGTTTGGAAAGGAGGAGGTAAATTAATGTCTGTTTGCAAATTACATAATCTTATGTGTGGAAAATTATAAGGAATTTCCAAAAAATTATTAGAGTTAATAAATGAGTTCAGCAGGTTTGTAGGCTACATGATCTATGTACAAAAAAATCTATTTTAGTCCTTTGTGCTAGCAATGAGCAATCTGAAAACAAAATTTAAAAAGTAATTCCATTTAGAATAGGGTTAGGAAAATACTCTGCTATTAGGTTTGTGATGCTGCACAATTTTGTGAATATACTAAGCTATACATGTTAAGAGGGTGAATTTTATGGTATACAAATTACATCTCAATTTAAAAAATATACGGAGAAGGGACTTTTATCTGGAATATATCAAGGACTCCTATAATTTGGTAATGTAAGGAAACAAAACAAAAAAAACCAAAGTGGGTATAAAATTTGAACAGGCACTTTTCATAAGAATATATATGAATGACCCACAAGTACATGAAAATGTATTCACCATCATTGTTGATTAGAAGAGTACAAACTAATGTCACAAGTGATGAGGATTTAGAGTACCTGAAACTCTTACTCATTGCTGACGGTAATGCAAAATGGCATAGTAAAATTATTTTATATAAATTTTTTATTATGTTAGCCACTGAACAGTACATCATTAGTTTTTGATGTAGTATATAGTCAAATTTGAAAAAAGTTTGGCAATTTCTTTTAAAAGCTGAGCATGCATTTACTGTACAACCCAACAATTCTACTCCTAGGTATCTACCAAAAGAAATAGAACATATGTTCACATAAAGATGTACATAAATGTTTAAAACAGCTTAATTTGTAGTAGTCAAAAACTAAGCAACCCAGAATTCATTCGCAAGTAAACACGTGAATAAAAGGAGGTATATCCAAACAGTATAATACTACTCAGCAGTAAAAAGGAATGGACTGCTGATACAATAACATGAATGAATCTCAAAATATGCTCAGTGAAAGGAGGACAGGCACAAAAGACCACACACACACACACACACACACACACACACACACACACATACACACACAGTTTGATTCTATTTATATGGAAATTTTTTAAAAATTCGTAACTATAAAGACAGAAAGCAGGATTAGTGGTTGCTTGGGGCCAGGAGTAGGGGCTGGAATTGATTGCATATAGGCAAAAGCAAAATTTTTGGAGGGGAGGGAATTGTTCTGAAGTTTTATTGTAGTAGTGGTTACCTGACTATACATTTGTCAGAATGCATCAAACTACACTTAGAGTGGGCAAATTTTATGGTATGTGTAATACACCTCAATTATATTGTTTTTTTTAAGATGCCTTCTTTATTGTTGCTAGAAAAATGGGAGATGTATAGCCTCATTTCTAGAGATTATAAAAATTAACATCTTTTTCAGCCTGCATTTCATTTTGCTTTTTTATCTTTAATTTTTTTCTTTGTAGCACATTATAGAATTTTATACTTAATCTACATAGTTAGTTCAATTTTGCAAACAGATGTTTGAATGTTTATTATGTGCCAAGCAGTGGGAAAACAGAGCCCCTACCCCAAGATACTATTCCCATAGTCTTACAGGAAATGCTAATTTATTTTAAAATTAATTAATAGAAAATATAAACACAAGAAGAGAAGTGTTTACAAAGTATGGACGGGTTCACTTTATCTGAATGGAGCTGAGTAATCTAAGAGGTCTTTAAGTTTGGTCAGGGAAGGATTCTCTGGGGAGCTGTCATTTGAAGGATGAGAGGAATTGATCAGTGGACAGGGGAAAGTAAACATATTAGCCTCCTAAATAGTCTTTAGTTAAATAGAGAAGGAGTGGGGGGTGTATTTTGGTGTTTATAAGACTAACAAAGTCCTTTAAAGCACAGGATTTGAATCCTTTAGCTCACTGATTTCTTTGTTTCTCTTATTACTGATAGAACTTCAACTTAGCTGGCACTTAGATCTCTCAAGTTTTTAAAATCTCCACCCTCTTTTGGAGTTTCACACTCATTCAGGGTCCTGGCATATTATTCTGTACTACATCTTGTGAATTCCATATTTTCACTGTTCTTCAGCCACACTGACAGCCTATGTCTTTTTACCCAAAAGTTACTTTCCCTTTGCCCCCAAAACATTTGCTCTCATAGAGTGGCTAGATTCTATAGACTGTATTATTCACCAGAAATGTGCAACACTATTTAAAAAATAAATGTATAGAAGAAGCAGATGCTATCTTAAATCACTTAAGATTTAAATTTCAATGAGAAATACTGTGGGATATTTGGATAGAAAGCTGGGAACCTATTATCTCTTCTTTGCTCCTTCTACTCCCTATATTTTCCTTTACTTGACTCCGTTGAGAAAATTTTCTTACTGTCCAAAAGTAACTGATGAGGATGACATTTAAAATATCTATAATGGGAACTGTTCTTTATGAAATGCCTTGAGAATTTTCTGTTTCATGTCTAAAAGGAAGAAGAAGAATTTTCGGTTCTTTCCAGCTGCCTGGGACTTCTGCCAACATTTTACCAAACAGAACATCCATTCATCAGTGCCTCTTGTCTGGATTGGCCAGTTCCAGCATTTGATATTATATCTCAGTGGTGTCTTGAGATAAATTCATTTACTGAAAGACATGCAGAACAAGGAAAGGTACGTAAAAAGAGTAGTATTGCCCACTTGACATAGGGGTGATATGTTAATAGGGTAAGAGAACAATGAAGAATTAAAAATTTCAGATCAGCTGTTTTGGGGAGCATATACTAAACTAATTATGTTGAAAAATGGTTTCCTTATGTAATGTTTATGATTCTAAAAGCAAAAATACTTCAATTAACAAAGCTAAGTTATTAATATGCTACTCTAAGTTGGTTTTAGGTCATTAGGCTTTTATTGAATGTCTTAAATAATCATAGCCCTAGACTTGAAAGATACAAAGGAATTTTTTTTTTTTTAAAGATTTTATTTATTTATTTATTTGTCAGAGACAGAGGGAGAGAGAGTGAGCGAGCACAGGCAGACAGAGAGGCAGGCAGAGGCAGAGGGAGAAGCAGGCTCCCCGCCGAGCAAGGAGCCCGCCCGATGTGGGACTCGATCCCAGGACGCTGGGATCATGACCTGAGCCTAAGGCAGCCGCTTAACCAACTGAGCCACCCAGGCGTCCCGAAAGATACAAAGGAATTTTAAGATAGACAAGGAACTTATAAGCTTATTGGGAAGACAGCTGTCACACAAAAATCAAAGATTTGGAGTAGCAGATTTAAAAGGCCGTGTCTTTAACTTTAAAATTTGCTGGGCCTATCCTGCCAGCTTGGCTAGTAAAGGGTTTTGTGTTGAAGATAGTTGAACTGGAAAGGTAGAGTGGGGCCAGTGGGAAGTGGCTATGAATTCCATGGTTTGATGCTTAGACTTTCTACCTCAAACTATAGGTGGAATTACAGTTTTTGAGAAATGGAATAATATGATGGAAGTATTTTAGGGAGATAATTTGGGTAGTTTTTTAGTAGGCAAATTGAAATAAGGAGAGAGAGAAGCCAGAGATTATGTAGGTGGTGAAGAAAATCTGGTATTATTCTGACAGAAGAAATTAGATAGAATATAACCAATGCACGAGACATTTGAGAAAAATATATAGGACTTGATGACCAGATGTATATTTGACTTTAAGATCTGAAAGCAAAGCATTGAGAGAATAGTAACTAGTAGACATAATTCTGATAGAAATCTGATCCTGCTTAAAATACTGTTGATGGTGTATGGAGAAAGACTGGAGTCTTTGCATAGCATTCAGGGCTTTTCACCATCTTGCTTGCCTTTCTAAACTTCGTCCATACTCCCCTGCTACCACCTTGCTCAAACTGCAGAAGAATGTTTTAAGTGTGCTCTATGTTTTTAAACATGTGTTATTTCTTATTACTGTTACTTTTATCTAAAGCAGTTTTCCTATCCTTCTGTTGAATTAATCACTCCTCAAGGCTTTGCTAAGATAAGTGTACCTCTTCTGTAAAGCTTTGTCTGATAATCCTCCTTTTTCAATTCTAATCCCCTCCCTCTGTTGTGTTATATGACAGTACTTTTGCCATGATCTTTAACAGTCACCATATTTATCACTTTTGTTTGTTTAATATGTCTGAATGGGGGGCTCCAAAAGCAAAAATTGTTCCTTATTTTTCTTTGAATTGCTAGTTCCTAGAAAGTACCTGATATAGACTGGTCACCTAATAAATATTTGTAGAACAGTTAACTGGTAGGATGATATCATTGGTAGAAATAGAACTGGTAAAAGAAGAGCCATGTTTCAGAGAAAATGAGAATTTAATTTTAATTTTAAAAAGGAGATAATAGGGGCACCTGGGTGCCTCAGTGGGTTAAGCCTCTGCCTTCAGCTCAGGTCATGATCCCAGGGTCCTGGGATCAAGCCCCACATTGTGCTTTCTGCATGGCAGGGAGCCTGCTTCCCCTCCCCCCTCCACCTGCCTCTCTGTGTACTTGTGATCTCTGTCAAATAAATAAATAAAATCTTTTTAAAAAATAAAAAATAAATAAAAAGGAGATAATAAAAAATTAATATTTTATTTTATTTTCAAAAGATCTTATTTATTTGAGAGAGAGAGAGAGACAGAGATAGCATGGGCAGGGGAAGGGGCAGAAAGAGCTGGGAAGCAGACTCCCCACTGAGCATGGAGCCCAACACGCGACTGGATCCCAGAACCCTGAGATCAAGACCTGAGCCAAAGGCAGATGCTTAACTCACTTTGCCACCCAGTCTCAGTATTTTAGATAGAGGTGTCACACTAGAATAGACATTGAGTGAATAATAAAGGCAAGGTAAGCATAAATAATAAATGTCTCTGCTTTTGTTCACTTCTGTTTTCTATTGAAATCCTTAAGGAAATAATATTTTATACCCTCTCTTTTAAAGGAAAGACAATTTTAAGACATTAATTGGGCCTTGTATACTATGTATACAAATTTTTTTCCTATCTAGTAATTTCCTTATTTTTAGATAATAGCTAGAATCTGAAGTTATATATTGATGTCTAGAAGCCTATAATGAATGACTAGGGGTAAGAGATGGATATAACTTAGAACCAGGACAGGAGAAAGTGATGAGTATACATGTACTTAAAATTTTTTGTTTTCATAGGAGTCATGGGTTAAACAATAGATAAAAATTAACTCATTTGAGGGGCACCTGGTGGCTCAGTTGGTTAGGTGTCTACGTTCTCCTTGCGTCATGATCCCGGGGTCCTGGGATTGAGGCCCACATCCAGCTCTCTGCTCAGAGGAGAGCCTGCTTCTCCCTCTCCCTCTGCCTGCCATTCTCCCTACTTGTGTGTGCGCACACACACACACACACACACTCACACATACTCTCTCTCCCTCAAATAAATAAACAAAATCTTAAAAAAAATTAATTCATTTGATAGTATAATAACAAGCTCCCATGTTAGATGTATGATTATTAGTATGGATATTGATGGAAAATAAGAATTTGTCATTTAAAAAATAATCTTTTGTGTAAAATTGAGTGATAATGATTTGTTTTAGAGCCAGAACAGTATCATTTATTTCTACTTACTCCAAAATTTTCCAGTTATTTGAATGCACTCCCATCCAACCTGCATCCCTACTTTTATCTCTGTTCCACTCTGTTCTTTCTCTAGTCCTGACTCTGACCCAGGTCAACCAGATTTTCTTTACCTGGAATTTTAAATATGAACAAGATAGAAACCATATTTGGAGCTGAGTAGTCCAACAAAAGTACCCTTGGAAGATAGTCTGAATTACTGCTCTGATTTTTTGTATCAGCTAAGATTCTTTGGTCACAGACAGTTTTGGTGTGTTTTCTCTGAAGTGCTACCACTGGATAACCCCATCTGAACCACTTTCCGTCCTTCTGTATGGTGCTCAAGATTCAGATTCCTGGGAGAAAGGATCTGATTGACCTAATCTGCATCCTATGTACACCCCTGTGATGGGGCAGGATCTTGCATTAGGGCAACTGTCAGACCTGTATGGAACGAGAAAAGAGGTTATTTTCCAAATACTGTAATACTGTTAATAGTATAAGAAGGCAGATAAGGTTGTGGACAAATTGAAAAACATAAATAACAAACAATGGTGGCCCACTGTCTTCATATCTTACCTGTTGGCACGTAGACATCCTTATTCTCATTCACAGAGTTTCATTTATTCCCCTGTTCAAAATGATGTAACCGTTGCATTTATAATCACAAATGCATCTACCACTTTGCCAAATATGCAAATAAAGTCACATCCAATAGTTACATCATCATACCCTTCTGAATGCAGAGGCTCTGAGAGACGTCCATTCCTTCTGTATTTGTTGTACTTATACCCTGGTGGCCTGGAAAATTTTAATTAGCAGCTCCTCACCCTGAATTCCATAGTTAAGTGAAAGAAAAAGATAATAGAAAATTTTGCAAGAAGATATGCCACCGTAAGCAAGAACATTTACAAGTAGTCATAAAGCTGTAACTAATATATAGTCGAATATATGACTTTCTTCTTGCATCTTCTGTGACCAGAACCTCAACAGGTTGTATTTATTTGACCAAGGTTGTGAACCAGACTTTATTCTGAGAGGTCTGAGCTTCTGGTAATTGGTTCTGTCTTGCTTATATTAAGGCCATAATAGTTTTGTGTTAAATTTTTATCTTTCGATCTTGGGACATGGTGAGCAGCGGGGCTCAGGGATCTCTAAGTTTAAAACATTCTGCTGCTAATTGTATAGCAAGATTTCTATGCTTCTTGATAGTTCAGACTATGCTATAAGCCATTCCTTTCTTCTCCTAGTGAGAAGAAATGGCCAGATGACATTTAGTTTCTACTTCAGTGGGACTATTATCATATCCTCTAATGGAGGATAGTACACAACTTCCTTAGAATGGTCCTAAACCACAGAAGAATTTAGAATAGCAGGAAACAGAAATAAAAGAACTGAATTCTTAGGTGTAATCACGAGACCTGCCAAAACCACTTCTCACTCCCTGGTTTCCAGACTGATGGATTTCATCTGCGGGAAAATGATTACCCACAATGTGCTGGTTGCTGTTTTAGAGCATGTACTTCATTCTGTAGGTGCATATACTTCATTTTATAGTTATTTTCTCTCAGCTGGTACCATCTAAATTCTATCAGTGAAGTAGTTCGTCATTTAAAAGATGAGCAGTTTTGTCAGATGTTTGAATATATGTTAGGATCAGTTACTTCCATAGGCATCCACCTGTTGCCTCACATCTGTTGTTATGAAAAAAATTCTTTAAGACCATGTGGTGTGAGCTGCTGGGTAATAGACAGCCTAATCTAGATAGGTATCAAGTTCAGTGAGGACAAATTGCTCTCCCTTCCACTGATGGAAGAGTGCGGTATAACCAACCCGTTACAGAATATGCAATCTTTGCAATCTGAGTTTGGGCACTGAATGTAGGCAAATAGCATATTGTAAGCACATATATTGGCCTTGGCCTTGCTTCCATGGCCACTTTATCCATGAGCTTATTGATAAATGCCAGGCTGACTACATAAGTACTACATCAATTTAGATAGGTTATGGTTGTAAGTAATGTGAAATGGTCAGTTTCTTGAGATATTAGATTCATATTTCATTTTATCTATTCATGGAGGGGCATCTAGAAAGCAATTACTGCTTTTACCAGTATTTTTATAAACTGCAAATAATGAATTAAGTATACTCTGTGGGGAAACTTAACTAATTTGGCATTTTTTTCCATACTTGTAGCAGAAAGTTTATAAAAAGAGTTATAGCCATAGCACTTATGGATACAAAAGGCTTTAACAGCTGGTGGTACAAGAGGGTTTTACATCTTCTTAGGAGATTCTAAATTATAAAGTGTTGAGGTAGAAATAATGAGTTATAGCCATAACCTTACCTTAAGAAAAGCCAATAAATTGTTTATCTGAGAAAGATCAAAAGTTGATTTTTAAAAAGTTTAACTATTTAAAATTTTGCATTAGTGCAGTCTTAGTTATGTTTAATATTTTTAAGTAATGACAAGTTTAAATGTTTTAGCATACGTAATCTGAAAACTGATACCATACTGTAATTGGAAACAACATTAAAATAGAGATTAGTAATTGTACTATTTTAGTCATTTGTAAAATGGAATTGAGAGGAGTTTTAATAAAGAAAATAAGCCACATACTTAGAGACAGATGTGTTTTTCTTAGGAAAAAAAAAGGGCTTTAAAATATAAGCATTTTGTGTTAGTGACTTAAATACGTAGGATTAATGAGTAATTTTGGATAATATTTTAGGCCTTGCTTATCCAAGAGTCAAGATGGAAATTACCACACCTGCTCCAGTTGCCTGAGAATTATAACACCATTTTTCAGTACTACCACAGAAAAACCTGTAGTGTCTGCACTAAGGTTCCTAAGGATCCTGCTGTTTGCCTTGTTTGTGGTACTTTTGTATGCCTGAAAGGACTTTGCTGCAAGCAACAAAGCTACTGTGAATGTGTATTGGTAAGCAATAGTAAATAATAGAAAATGTATGAAAACTCAAATGTACTGGCACATGGAAATGTGGTATATGTGGTTATCCCGCTCTTCATATTAGCTCTTCTTTGAATTAAATACACAGTACACAAAAATTTTGTTCTTGTTCTTTTGTTAATCTAGTAGAAGGGTTTAAAAAAAAGAAAAACCCAAACATCTGAGGCTTTACTTAAGTGAGTAAAACTTGTCTTAAGTCCACTTCCACTTCCTCTCTCTGCGCCCGTTGCCCTTTCATGGTAGGAACTCTTACATGGTGAGCAGTAAGACAGTGGTCATACCTGCTCTTGTGGGTGCCAGCCTCTGAATTAGGTTTAGGTTGGCTCTTAATTGCTTTCCTAGATAATCCTTAACCCAAATTCCTCCTAGTGTATTACTAATCAAATGTTAAGAATGAAATTGTAAGTTTAACTTAGATGAAATCTTTTTAAGAATTTAAGAGATATTTGGTATTATTTAGAAGACATTTAACTAAGGCATTCTTGATTTTCTTATAAAGTCCATTTGATTATGAAGATCACTGATGTATTTTTAATTATTTAGCATTCTCAGAACTGTGGTGCTGGAACAGGAATTTTCCTTTTGATCAATGCTTCGGTGATTATCATCATTCGAGGCCACCGCTTCTGCCTCTGGGGTTCTGTGTATTTGGATGCTCATGGAGAAGAAGATCGGGATCTTAGGTTAGATATGCATGGGTATATTTGAATGTTTTATTGATGTTTCATCAATAAGAACAATGTACCATTCCTGGCTTTGTAATTGTAATAATAATTATTTTTTTATATTAAGAAATTCTGATAGTCATTAAGTTAAAGCTGTTTCTAGTTTTTGAGATACTTTACACATCCACATGCTAAGGAAATATAAAATAAACCAAACTACTATGTGAGATTTTAGCCATAAAGAATCTATTTTTTTTAAATGTGTGTGAAATCTTCACTGTATTGTACAACTTTTAATACCTTTTTTTCCTTTTTATTCTAGGCGAGGCAAACCTCTCTACATTTGTAAGGAAAGATACAAAGTTCTTGAGCAACAGTGGATTTCTCATACTTTTGATCACATCAATAAAAGATGGGGTCCACATTACAATGGGCTGTGACTCACCACCTCAGCATTGCATTATATCATTTTCATTAAGAATTTATCAACAATAAGCTTTACCTTAATTTGGGGGATTAACGCTTTTGCTGAGGGAGAAAAAGAAAACATAAAGCCTTTCCAAAATTAGGTGCTTGGTAATCACATTAATGGTATAATAAATTTTTTTTTAAGTATCTGGAGAACATAACAAATAACAAGTTAAATCATTCTTTAGTGGTCCTTTTTTTTTTTAAGTCCACAATTAATAAGAAGCACAACTTGTTGACAAAATCATTTAAAAATGATTCTCCCAGCAATGCATATCAGCTATTCATTGATACTTAGAGTGGGTGTGATTTATTTAAAGTTTTACTGCTTCTTTATATCTGTGTGTTTTAATTTGCATCTGCTAAACACAATGCATCCTTTCCCTCTGGCATTCTTGTGTTGATTTGAGATTTTTGCTGTATGTAATTAGAAAAAAAAATGTAAAACATGATTTATGTGAAATATTGTATAGTAAAAGTTGGTCTAATAGTAGGACTTTAAAATTTTTTCTTATTGTGAGGAATCTGTTAAAAAGTTTAAGGCTTTGCTGAAAACTTAATTCATTCTCAGGAATTTCATAAATATTCTCCCCAGGTAAATAATCGAAATAGTTGTAAAATAAGTAGATAGCTGCTGTTAATATAATACAGTACATTTTGAGGGACATATGTGTGGTTGGGGAAGGGAGTCCTTAAAAATCAAAATTTGCCATTTCATTTGGATGACTTACTTGAGGTATTAACAAATAGATTTTACTATAAAATCAGATGTTTTAAGGACATACATATGGCGGAGTTTGGTTCTGTGCATGCCCACTGTTTATACCAGCCAAATTTTTGTTTAAATGATGGAATTGGAAATTGCTTAGACTTACCTACAAATGAAGCTTAGTTTTGTCAGCTCGAGAGGTTCATCTATATTGTATTTGTGCAGCGTAATCACTGCTATTTCTGCTTAGTTTCCTGAAAGGAAAAAAAAAAGGCTCAGTGGTGATGACCCTCATGAATGAGCCACGCATCTGCATTCTTCGTAGAAGCTGCTGCGAAAAGCAATTTATGTTTGTTGGGTTTTTTAATCAGTAAGAATGGGAATGATTGAACTAAAACCCACTCTATAAATAGAGAAGGAAGATTACAGAAAAGCATGTTATATATTGCTAACAAGATTTTTCTTCCAAATGATTTAGTAATTTGATGATTATTTAATAGATAGTGTTATCAAGCAATTCCTGGTACTTTGGACTTCCATGGCTTGTTATATAAAATTACATTTTTACATGTAAAAATAAACTAAAAAACATCTAATGATAAAATACAAAAATAAAGTCAGATCTATGTTCTAAAAATTACTGAATGACATGACATTACAGAATGTGAAAATGGACATTAAATGATGGCCTTGCATTAAAATACAGCAGAACAGTACATATTCAGATGTGTTCAAAAGTCAAAAAATTACCTATAGCTCCACAATAAAAATACATGGAAATAGCTTGCTATTTTTATATACATTTCCAAAATATTAAGATAACTTTCTGAAAGATGAGAATGATTCTGTTTAACTAAATAGTTGTCCTTTCCAACACATTGCTACTTTTTTAAATACTGTATCATAAGTTCAGCCTGTCATATTTTTTGCATTGGTCATTCTGAATACCAGACCATTTGTAAGTGTGGTTGAAGAGCAAATGCTAATTTAAATCTCTAGTAAATACTGTTACAGGATTCATGAACTTGAATAATTCTACAGTTTGAAACTCTGATGCTATATATACATGGTATAATGTATTCAGACTTTGATTACTACATATTTAAAATGGAATGTTTTATGATTGTGCATATGGATGTGAAGTGAAAATATTAGCCTTAACATTAAAATTTGGGTATTTGATAGTGTTTATTTTGATATTGGTGAATTAGTCACCAGTAAATTTTTAAAAAGCACTTGGTTGAAAATTGTACTTGAATTACATACATGCATGCTGCTAAACTAGAACTTTAATTTTTTCCCCCATAACTTTTATAAGTCCCATTTATAAGCCCACTTTTAAAAATAACAGGTCCAAGCTAGAGTGATGTGTGTATATTATTAAAAAAAATGTACTGGTGTGGTATCTTGTATGAATGAACATTTAAATACAGTACATTACTGTAGAGGCTAAATCAATCTTTATAATTAAGCAGAGATTACAAAACTAGGAATAATCAACATTGTAAGATATGTTAATAAAAACCTACTGTCATTTGGTTTGTGAAAGGTCCTTAAAATGTTTAATTCTTAAATGTTTTTCTTTTTTTTAAGGTATTGACAATAGTAAATGTAAGTGAGCATAGCAGAAAAGATCAAAGCATAACATAACTGATAGTTGCTCTAAGGTGGAGTTAAGTATAAAGGTTTGCTTTTCCTTACACCTTTTATTTGCAGAGGTAGTTCCTGTTTCTTCTATCCTTGTCTTAAAAGAATGCAAAGCTTTTTGCTAAGTGTATGTTTTTGGAAGCTGGGGAGAAGGGAATGGGTATGCAGATCTGAGGAACGCTACTTTGGTCCTTGCTGCTTTCTAAAAATTCCAGCTAGACTTCAGAAATCTAAAGGGCTGTATGATAATGTTTATTTTGAATGGACTGTGATTTTGTTGGAATTGACAGTGTTCGCTCCTACCCCTCCATCCTGAAGCTCACCAGGCAGTTATCAGCTAAGCATCCATTTGTGTTCACAAACCTTTTTTCCCCTATTTTACATATTTTGGCACTTATTGATTTCTTTTTTTTTAAATATTTTATTTATTTATTTGACAGACAGAAATCACAAGTAGGCAGAGAGGCAGGCAGAGAGAGTGGGGGAAGCAGGCTCTCTACTGAGCAGAGAGCCTGATGCGGGGCTCGATCCCAGGACCCTGAGATCATGATCTGAGCAGAAGGCAGAGGCCTTAACCCACTGAGCCACCCAGGTGCTCTGGCATTTATTGATTTCTATGACTTAGAAAAGATGCTGATTGAAAACACTGACAATAGTGTGAGAGAATATATGAACCAAGAGTCTGTAGCATCTCCAGGATTGTAATTGCTGACTCTCAAGTTCCTGTTGTTGGCTTATTTTTATGGTCCTGTTGAACAACAAAAACAAAGCACAACATGATTTTAACCATGATTTTAATCAAATTACCAAGACAAGATACATTCACTGGGGGTTATTCCTAATATGCGATGGTTGGTGGGTCTCAGTCCCATTCACAGCACATAGTTATTTTCCTTTGTGATCTGGCTGGAGTGGGCAAAAGGATGGCAACGTGATCACTTCTTGATTTGTGAGACTTCAAGCCCCCTTGATGATAAAGCACATTAAATACAGAAGAGTTATTACCATCCTAGTGTGCCATAATCAAGTAGCAGTGGAGTGAACGTGATTCCAGCTGAAAAGGCATGATGGGATCTTAAGGATGGCTGCAATGTAAGATGTGGCAATAACAAAACTAATGTGGCAGAGCCCAAGAGCAAGCCAGAGAAGTAAGGTCAAGAGCACAGATAAAGGCTTCAGCTTGAGGAGAAGGAAAGTCTAGAGCAAACGAAGAGGATTCATATCTGATTCCCTATTATGTTGGTGACAGAGGAGCAGGATCATCTGTGGAGGGTGAGCAAGCCTAGTGTATCTGGGAGTTTTGACTTAAGTGGTAGGGTTTAGACATGGTACGAGAGAACAGGCTAGAAATAAAGAGAAGTACCACGGAAGTCATGGTGAGGACACAGTGGGGTTAGAAGCCACATTTCCATGGAGCAATTAGAAAGGTTCTGTGACTTTTTAGAGCCCCTAAGATCAGCAGTCCAGAACCCGAAGGGTAGAAACTAGACTGCTAAATTAACTAATAATTTGGGGATTTGAGAGGTGAGTGCAATATCGGGTGGTAGAATTGGGAATACTGATTGAAATGAGTGTGGGGTCCCTGCTGGTAAATTATGGGTTATAGGATTGGAAAACTATAAAAAAGATGAGACTTAATGAGGAGATGTGATGCAAGTTTTCTAAGTTTTCATTTGGAATTAGGACAAACTGCTTTTCTGTTGAATCATTTGAATTCATTCAGTAAATATTGAGCTCCTCTTATGCACCAAGCAGTGATGAATACTGGAAGTACAATGGGAAAAAAGCCAGATAGTCCCTTCTCTTGTATAGCTTTCTGTGTGATGAATACTACAAATGGTGTGTGTGTTAAGGGGTTGGGGCTAGCTAGGAGGAGAATGGAGTATAAGTTACTATTGAAGGAACCTCTAAATGAGACTTGGGAAGTATGATGAGGGTTCCAGGGGATAGAGTTGTCTATGGTGTTTCCCATAGACTGTGTAGGAGACACCTGGGTGAAAGTGGAGGTGTGGGGAGTAGTGTCTCAGGCAGGTATAGGGAGTACAATTGGCAAAGACCCAGGGTTGAGAGAGAACTTGTAGTTACAGATCTGAAAGGGCATCCTTACGACTCTAACAGGTGGTTTTGAGAGATAAACTCTAAATTACAAAGGGATTTTATAAGCTTTCTAAGAGTTTTAGACTTTGTTCAGAGAGCATGGGAAGACATTTCAGGGCTTTAGACAGGAGAGTGGCATAATCCGATTTCCATCTTAGAGAAATCAGTCTGGCTGTACTGTGGAGAAAAATCCAGAGTGGGAAGACCTGTTAGATACCTGTTGAAAGAGCCAAGACACGACAGTTGACTCAGCTAGGTGAATCGTAGTAGAGACAGAAGTGGACAGTGTCAGAAAAGACTTGACAAATCAGTAGGGTGAGGGAGAGCAAGGAATATTTAAGTGCCTCTGTGTTCCAGACTCTAAGCTAAATGTCAGGGACATCACATGGAACAGTTGGTTTCTGTCACCGCTATTCCGTTCTGCCAACGCAATGCAAACAGCATCCATTGATTTATGGAAGTGTGAATTGACATGACTGTGTTCCAATAAAGCTACTTATAAAAACAGGCTGTGGGCCATAGTTTGCCAAGCTTAGTTTTGGTGAGATGGTAGAGGTAGAAGCCAAAGTATAGCTTCTGGAGGTGAGAAGGTAGAAGCTTGACAATGAAGTGGAGGAGTAGAACAATTTCTTGACTCTCCCTAGCATGGCCAGGTCTTTTCCTCTCTGCAGGACACCTGGCCATATTTGCATTAAAACTTCCCTTCAGATAGTTTTTGCTATTATTCAGATGGTGTGTTGTTTGACCATCTGAGTCTAGGGCTTGAAGTCAGCAGACCTGGGTTCGAATGACCTCACTTCACCTCAGTGTATTAGTGAGGAATGTGCCGTGTTCCAAACAAAAAAAGTGACTAAGCAATAGCTTGAAGAAGTAAGGGGTTTATTAGTTTCAAGGAAAAGAAAGTCAAGGTAGGCAGACCAGGAAAGGGAATCTGCACAAGGAAATCATCGTGGATCTAGACCCCTATTGTTTCTCTTTTCTATATTGTTAGGTTATAGTTTTCATCCTCATGGCCACAAGACAGCTGTTAATCTCCAGGCTGCTATGAGGATGAAAAGCAAGATGGCTGCTAACCTTATTTTCCAGGCAGGAAAAAATGCCAAACGTTTCTTCCTAAGGGTGCTATCCACTGTTCATCAAGAGAAGCCTTCTCCTAGTGCACTTTTATATAAATCTCATTAGTCAGTATTGTCAGATGGCCACTATTAAATGCAAAGAAATCTGGGAAGGTAGGTGTTTTGGTTTTTGAGCCTCTATGCTAGAGGAATATAGGGCAGATAAAAGGGACTGCGAGTGACTTCTAGGTAGCTAACTCAATGCCTGCCACACTTTGGTTTCTCATCTGTGCGATAGAGACAACAGCCAGTATAACTAAATGAACATAGACACTTCTGGCTTCTATTAATATCAGATTAAGTGTTTCAGACTACATTATCGATTGCTGTGAAACAAATTACCTTAAAACTAATGCAATAAAACAATATTCATTACCTCACAGTTTCTGTGGCTTAGGAATCCAAGAGTAGTTTAGCTGGGTGGTTCTGCCTCAGAGTCCCTTACGAACTGTAGCTAAGGTATCAGCCAGGGCAACAGTCGTCCACAGCTTGACTAGGGCTGGTGGATCTGCTTCCAAACTCAGCCGGTGGCTATTGACTAGAGACTTCAGCTTCTCACCACATGGAACTCTCCACAGGGCTGCTAAGAACACAGCTGCTGACTTTACCTAGAAAACGTGATCCAAAAGGAGAAGGAAAGGCTGAGAACATAAACATGCCCAAGATGAAAGCCCCAGTGTCTTTTATAACCTGAGCTTGGAAATGGCGTATGATAACTTCTACTACACATTCCAGCCCTGGTACAATGTGAGAGGGATTTGCACAAGAGGGTTTAAGACAGGAGGTGGTGATCATTAGGGGCCCATCTTATTGAAGCCAAATGTGTGGACAAAAGTTGAAGAAGCAACAGTATTTGTATAGTTTCAAAGTATGCCCCTCAAGATGTTTATTAACCACAACAGGTAAGATAATAACTTTATGGTATATAATAAAACTGCAAAAAGTACATAACTTTATTCCAATCATGTGAAAACATCAGACAAACCCAATCAAAGGACATTCTACAAAATAACATTCTACAAAATAACTTAGAGTACTCTTCAAAGTGTCAAGGTGAAAGATGAAAAACTGAAGAATTGTTACAAGACTGGAAGGGCCAAGGGAGAAACACCTAAATGCAATGTGGAATCTTGGACAATAAGATCTCGACACCAAAAACACAGTGAGAAAACTGGTGAAATTCAAATAGGGTCTGGAGTTTAGTTAGTAGTTTAGTTAGTAGTATTAAATTAATGTTAATTTCTGATTTTGATCATTTTCTGATCATTTTCCTGCACTATTCATACAACTTAAGCAAGTCTGAAGTTTGTTCAAAATGTGAAAATTTTAAAAAGGTATAGACTAAGAATTTCCCTCAAATAAAAGGAAGACTTGAGCTCATATTGAAAGATCCCACAGAGTACCAGAAAAATTGACCCTTAATCGAATCTAAGACACACTCTGGAAACACGACTAGACTATAAAGATAAAAGTTCTCAGGGCCTACAGACAAGAAACGATTAAATAACTAAAAAGGACAAGATAGTTATACTGTGTCAGACTTCATATGCAATATGTGAAGCAAGGCAACATGCAAAAGCAGACTTTCTAAAACCTCTAGAAAAGAAAGTAACCCAATCATTTTAAGGTCGGTTTGTCCTCTGAAGTTCCAAGACCACAGAAGGTTTTAAACATCCAAATATGAGTGTTTTTGAGGAAAGCTAAAAGATTCATTTTATCTAACCGCAAGTTGACTGGGAAGACTTACTCAAAAAGATCAATGGAGTAGGGGCACCTGGGTGGCTCAGTCATGTGTCAGACTCTTAATTTTGGCTCAGGTCATGATCTCAAGTTTCTGGGATCAAGCCCTGCTTCAAGCTCCCTGTTCAGTCTGCTGTCTCCCTCTCCCCACTTGCATGTTCTCTTTCAAAAAAAAAAAAAAAAAAAAGAATGACTGATGGAATGAATGGAGTAACTCCAGCTCAAAAAAAGTCTTGGTCCTAGACTGCTAATGCTTTCCAGTGACTAGCAGAAAGAACATCCTCTCTGGAAGGTATGCTCTAAATTATTTCTGAAAATATTTCAAATAAAGTGAAAGGACATGATGAGGCAATATATATAAGCCAAAACCAATAGAAAAATAATAGTAATGGGCCATAGGGACCCTAGATACTAAAATTGTGACTTTCTTTAATTTGAAAAAGAACCAATTAGAAATTCTGGTACTGAAAAAATTACAAACTTAATGAAGCTGTTTGACATCATTTGAGACACAGTTAAAGACTTGGTGAACTGGATTAAAAGAAGAGTTTAAAAGAAAGTGGGTAAGAGACATAAAAGTCATAGAGGACATTGTGAAAATGCTAACTGCACTTGGAGTTCCAGAAAGGGGAGAAGGAATGTGTCAGAGACAATATTAAAGAGATAATAGCTGAGGATTTTCTGCAAGTGATGAAAGACATTGAGCCATAAATTCAAGAAGTCAGCAGAACTCAAGTAGGATAAATAGAAAGGAATCCATATCAAGACACATCATATTGAGGGGCGCCTAGGTGGCTCAGTGGGTTAAGCGTCTCTGCCTTCCGCTCAGGTCATGATCTCAGGGTCCTGGGATCGAGCCCTGAATCGAGCACTCTGCTCAGCAGGGAGCCTGCTTCCTCCCCTCTCTCTGTGTGCTTGTGATCTCTCTCTCTCTCTGTGAAATAAATAAAATCTTAAAAAAAAAAAAAGACATCATATTGAAACAAGGCAGGCGGGGTGTGGGGCGGATGGCAGACTGGAAGAAGAAAGAAAGATGCAAAAAGAATGAACTACCTTCAGAAGATTTCTGATTTCTCTGGATGCTTGGTGGCTCAGTCAGTTAAGCATCTGCCTTCTGCTCAGGTCATGATCCCAGAGTCCTGGGAATGAGCCCCGCATTGGGCTCCCTGCTCAGTGGGGAGCCTGCTTCTCCATCTCCTGCTCCCCCTGCTTGTGCTCTCTCTCTCTCTCTATGTCAAATAAAATCTTAAAAAAAAATAGATTTCTGATTTCTCAATAGTATATTGGAAACAAGTAGACAGTAGAAAAACCTCTTCGAAGTGTTGGAAGAAAACAGAAATATTCTTTAAGAATGAAGGCAAAGTAAAGACATTAAAATAAAAATTGAGAGAACGTAATAGCAACAGATCCTCCCTAAGAAAGGAAAATCCGCCCCAGATTTTTTCAGAAAAAAGGAAAATAGCTCTGGTGGAAGATTAAATTTCAGTAAGAAACAAAAAAAATTGTGGTGAATATGTAAGTGTAGCTATGTGAACATATTGCATAAAGTGACTATGATAATGCATTATATAGAATTTCAATATGTATGTGAGTGTTTGGCAATGATAGAATGTAAGCTACAGGGGTAAATGAAATGTTTCAAATTTCTTACATTGTCTCAGAAGTGGGTAAAGGTAATATTTACCTAGACGAAAACAGTTATAATGATCTTGGATTAGGTAGCAGTTTCTTAGAAATGACACCTAAAGCACAAACAACCCATTGCCCCTCCAAAAAAAAAAAAAAAAAAAAAATTGAACTCCATCTATATTAAAAACTTCTCCTTCAATGAACACTATCAAGAAAGTGAAAACTCAGAATGGGAGAAAAATATTTGTTAATCATATGTATGATAAAGCTTAATATACCAAATATATAAAGAACTCTTACAATTCAACAAACAAAAGACAACCCAATTAAAAAATGGACAAAGGACTTGAACCAACTTTCTCCAAAGAAGATACACAAATGGCAAATAAACTCTATTAAAAAGGTATTAGCCATTAGGGAAATGTAAATCAAAACCATAGTATGACATTACCTCATGACCTCTGGGATGGCTTAGTCAGTACAATGGACAATAGCAAGTGCTGACAATGTGAAAGGATTGGAGCCCTCATACTTTGCAGGTGGGAATGTAAAGGAGCATTGCTGTGTTTGGCCGTTCCTCAAAAATTTGAACATAGAGTTAGCACATGACCCAGCAGTTATACTCCGAATTATATACCTAAGAGAACAAAAAAGAAATGCCATACAAAAACTTGTACACAAATGTTTACAGCTGCATTATCCACAATAGTCAAAATGTTACCAACCAATGAATGGATAAACAAAAAGTGGTATATCCATACAATGGAATATTATTCAACCACAAAAGGACTGGAGCACTAATGCATATTACAACATGGAAGAGCTTGAAAACAGGCTGAGTGAAAGAAGCCAAAGGCTGTAAACAGAAGCCAGGATATCCAGGATAGGCAAATACATAAGGACAGAAAGTAGATTAGAGATTGCCAAGGTTCTCGGGGAAGAGGAAATAGGGAATGGCTGCTAATAGTAAGAGGGTTTCTTCTGTGGGAGATGAAAATATTCTGGAAAGAGATAGTAGTGATGGTGGGACGGTTTTGTGAATATAATAAAAAATAAACAATATAATAAAAGTGCACTGAACAGCACACTTTAAAGATGAATTTTGGGATACCTGGGTGGCTCAGTTGATTAAGTGTCTAACTTGATTTTGGCTCAGGTTATGATCTCAGGGTCATGCAATTGAGCCATACATCAAGCTCCATGCTCAGTGAGGAATCTGCTTGAGAGTCTCTGTCCCTCCCTCAGCCCCTCCCCTGCTCTCTAAATAAATAAAAAGATGAGTTTTATACTATGTGAATTACATCTTGATAAAATCAAGTGACAATCATGTGCTCTTAAGGTATTAATACACATTACAATTTCTCTAGTCTTCATTTTGACAAATCCTGCCATGTAATATGGTGGAAAAAAGTACAAGCATTAGAGAGAGGCAGATCTGGATTCACTTCCAGCCCAGCAGTCACAAGATATGTGGTCCTGGAAAAATCAATCTCACTGAAATCGCTTTCCTGACCGGATGAGATAATACTTCACTGCAAGTTTGTGAGGATAGGTGTGATGTATAGAAAGATACTTGTAAGGATCCAGAGCAGCCAGATCTTCCCAAATGTTGAGCCAAAACAAAAAATAAAATTAATATGTGAAAAAGATGCAATAGACTGCTGACAATCTTTACAATAAGCTTATGAAATATTTAGGTCTTTTTATAAACACATGGTATTTACATAATGAAAAAAAGCAGTAGGACCAGACTGCTTGCTCATTTTACCTCTGTGGCTTTTTACTTCACTTGATATATGAAGCTATTCAATACTTTCTGGTAAGTGAAATAAGATTAATATTATACCTTGGAAAGTAAATTTCTACAGTAATTTAAAAAGTCTTTAATATAGAATAAGAAGAGGGTAAAACTTCCAAACTATTATGGAAGTGGAGAATGGAATAAAAACCAGTAAAAAATAATACGAGGGGCACCTGGTTGGCTCAGTTGGTTAAGCATCTGCCTTCCTTCGGCTCAGGTCATGATCCCAGGGTCCTGGGATTGAGCCCCTTGTCAGGCTTCCTGCTCAGGGAGCTCTTGCTTGTGCCCTCTTGCTCTCTGTCAAATAAAGTCTTAAGAAAAAATAACATAGGAAAGGAGTGAAAAAGAAATGTGACCAATAGAGAGAAATAAAATTACGTAAGAAGGTAGTCATTTGAATTCATATTACAGAAATTACGTTACATTCAAATAGTCTGAATTCCTGGTTAAGAAAAAAGTTGTCAGACTAGGTTAAATAGAAAACCAACATTTGATGTTTACCAGAGACACATCCAAAATAATTATGGCTGTATTTTGAAAGAGTGCTAGTGATATACACTGATGTATATATGATAATAATGATAAACTGTCTGGAGTTTGCCTTAAAATAATCTGAGGTGAAGGTGGGAAATGGGGAGATAGGAATATAGATGAAAGAAGGCTGATTATGTACTATTAATTATTGAAGCTGGAGGATAGGTACATGGGAATTTTTATATTATTCTGTCAACTTTTACATGGTTTGAAATTTTCCATAACAAATTATGACAAAGTTGAGCTTATCACTCAAATAAAGGAAGTATTGTTTAATATTAAAATATCAATGTAATTTGCTATATTAACACGTGAAAGAGAAAGTGTTAAGATCAGTTGATGCGAAAAAATGTGACAAAAAATCTAACATGCATTCATAGTTAAAATTATTAATGAGTTAGGTATAGAAGATAATTTCCTTAACCTAATAAAGGTTGGGTACAAAAAAAATGAAGAAAGACAAAAAACCTACTACAAAAATCATATTTAATGTTGAAACATTGAAAACTTGCCCTTTGAGATTGGGAACAAGACCAGATATCCTGTATAACTGCTCTGTTCAACATTGTAATAATGTTCTGATAAGGATTAAAGACGAAGAAATAAAGTCAGTATTCAGATTCAGTAATGATGTGATTGTATACACAGAAAGTCCAAAAGAATCTATAGATAACTTTATCCAATTAGAGTTTAAATAGGTTACTAGAAATAAAATGAATATAGAAAAATCAATTATTTTTATTTACCAAAAAGTTTTTAGAACATACCATCTACAAAAGCATACAAGTATCAAACACCTGTGAACTAATCCAATAAAAGATTTGTAAGACTTCTTTAGATAAAATGATATTGAGAAAAATCAAAGATATGAATAAGAAAAATCTAAATAGATTTACATGTTATAAAAGGTTTGACTTATTTATAAAGATGTTATTTTTCCTTACATTGCTAGGCAATCAAAATTCAAGATATGTTCATTCTAAATTTTATATGGAAATGCAGAAGTCCAAGTTAAGCCAAGACATTCTTACAGAAGAACAAAGTTCTTCTAGATAAGACTTGTTCTGTTATCGGGACTTAACAATAGTTCACTAAGAATTAAGATAATGGGGGCGCCTGGTTGGCTCAGTGGGTTAAAGCCTCTGCCTTCAGCTCAGGTCATGATCTCAGGGTCCTGGATCTAGCCCTGCATCGGGCTCTCTGCTTGGCGGGGAGCCTGCTTCCTTCTCTCTCTCTCTCTGACTGCCTTTCTGCCTACTTGTGATCTCTGTCTGTCAAATAAGGAAATAAAATCTAAAATAATAATAATAATAATAATAAGATTATGTGCAGCTAGGGTAAGGATAGATAAATAGACCAAAGGAACAGAGTGAGAGCCCAGAAACAGAGCCTTGCATATGTGAACACTTGATTTATAACAAGAATAGCACTGCACAGCAGTGGGAAGAGAAGGGATTTTTCAGTAAATGATACTGGTATCCATATTGGATCACATCACACCATACCAAAATCTATACTAGGTAGATGCTAGCCCTAAATGTGAAAAGGAAAATAATAAAGATCTTGGGGGATGTGATAATCATTAATGCTGTCCATCAATTACTTTCTAGTTCATTTTCAGGTTCTTGTTAGGATTATAATTTCCTACTTCCTTGAACTAGCTATAGCCATATAACTTGCTTCAGTCAATGTAATATTTCTACAAGTGACGTGCACGCCCCTGTAGAATCTTAAAATCCAGTGAATGATTCATCCTGTTGTTTTTCCCATTGTTAGGGCAACTGGTAATGCTCTAGGGGCTGGCTATTCTGTTCCAGAGTACTACTGGGTCCCAGTTTGAAAACAAGCCAACCCTGTGCTGGATAAGCATGAATAAAAACAAATCTTGGGGTGTCTGGGTGGCTCAGTTGGTTAAGCATCGGCCTTTGGCTCAAGTCATGATCTCAGGGTCCTGAAATCAGCCCTGCTTTGGAGTCCCTGCTCAGCAGAGAGTCTGCTTCTCCACCCGACTCCCCCCTATTCATGCTCTGTTTCTGTCTCTCTCAAAATAAATAAACAAACAAATAAATAAATAAATAAAATCTTTAAAAAAATTAAAAAACAAAAACCAAAAATAAATCTAGCATTTTAATATGATGAGATTCTTGTAATTGCTTGTTATTGCAATATAATCTGAATTATTCTTACTGATAGAGAAATTGCTATGAGAAATGGGACTTTTTGTGACAAAAAAATAATAAAATATATGACAATGGTTTAAGAGTTGATGGTAGATAGCAAGAAAGCTGACAATGAAGGATGAAAATGAGTTCTGTGTTATCCAGGGGCAAAATATTGTTAAGCTGTTGTCTGCAATAATTTATAAGATGAATAACATACTTAACAAACTTGTAACTATAGGGGAAAGGGCTGGAAAACAGAATGTGTTGCCTGCTGTTGGCTGAATTACACAAGGTATTATAAGAGCAAGTGAGCTTGGAAAAGAACTGACCATTTTGTAGCAGGAATGAAAAAGAAAACAGTCCAGAAATTTGGGGAATTGAAGAGTTGGAAAACATAGCTTCTCTCAACTGCAATTACTAAAAGATAAAACTGAAAAAGTTTTTAGTAACAGTAAACTCAGCCTCTGGCAAAGATGAAATGAAATTATAGTCTTGACATCATTGTTAAAACCTCTGAAAGGCTTTGTGAAAGTACTTGTTTCAGAGTAAAGATCAAACTAAGGGTGTGGTGTGCAATATATCCTTTCAGTTGGACAAAATGGCTTATGGAAAAGAGACTAAAAATGTGGCTCTCCCACTGAGGTCTGATAAGTTTAATTTACCTACAAATAAGTAGAAAGAGGGTCATGGAAGCCAGAGAACGATGATATAGAGCAAATCTAAGAAGAATGTCTAGAGAAGAATTGTTGCTAGAACTTTTAAAACCTAGAAATTACTGGACACCAGTAGATAAAAAGTCTACTATTTTTTTAAAAAAAGATTTTATTTTTATTTATTTGAAAGAGAGTGAGCACAAGTAGGGGGAGCAGCAGGCAGAGGGAGAGGGAGAAGCAGGCTCCTAGCTGAGCAGGGAGCCCTAGGTAGGACTAGACCCCGGTATCTTGGGATCATGACCTGAGCCAGAAGGCAGACGTTTAAAGACTGAGCCACCAAAGTGCCCCGAAAAGTCTCCTACATTTTTAAGAGAGTTGTATTAAAGAAACCATGAATCAGGATATTAGAAGTCTGTGACTCTTGGGGCACCTGGGTGGCTCTGTTGGGTAAGTGTCTGGCTCTTGATTTTGGCTCAGGTCATGATCTCATGGAATCAAGCCCTACTTTGTGCTCCCCACTGGGCATGGAGACTGCTTGGCATCCTCTCTCTCTTCCCTTCTTCCTCTGCCCCACCCTGCATGTGCTCTCTCTTTCGAGAAGGAGAAGGAGAAGGAGAAGAAAAAGAATTATTTCTATCTGAGGTAAAATATTTTATTTCAATGTTATGGAGTTTTTTATATTGCCCCATATATTAACTCATATATTCTAGTTTGTTTCCTTCAAAAAATAGATTATATTTCTCTTGCTATCCACTTGCTACTGTATTTTCTTTGTTGTCCACATTAGTTGTATCATCTGGATGCTTTACAAGAATCATAATTATATAACTTTATCTCCAGGGTTTTCTTTCCTTATATGACATTTGGGGTTTTTTTAAGGTTATATTTTTTTCAATGACCTTTACATTTCTTCAGATCAATGCCCTTCACTTTAGTTTTTCCAAAGGGGATATCCATGATGAATGATTATGTAGAGATAATTCCATCACCTCAGAGACCCAGATCTACACAGATGGGTTGCTTGCTTAGAATGTACATTTTAGACAAGCAATTTCTCCTAAGTGCTCTTGTTATTTAAAGGAAGAGTTGCTTCAAAAAATTATTCTCTCTGCAATTTTCAACTATTAATTATTTATAAAATAAGAACTTATGGTTCCCATCTATGATATTATTACCATATATTAACTGCTATTGATAAAATTTGTCACACATAATTTTATTTCTCTAAAAGATGATACAAATAGTAAGGTTCTTTCAAATCTGTTGGGGAAATTATACTTTTGGTTCTTCTGTGTCTTTTCTCCTATTTGGTGTTTCTGGATATCAATTCAGTTTTATAGAGGAAAATACACAAGACAAATCCCAGAATGCATGGTAGCTAGCCAGTGGGTCTCCTATCATATACATGTCATTAGGCATTTCTCACACCTGTTTTGTAAGCTCTCTGATATTTAGTCTGGTAGGTTTAGAGATTTATTTTTTTAAGATTTTATTTATTTGACAGAGAGAAAGAGACAATGAGAGAGAAGACAAGCAGGGGGAGTGGGAGAGGGAGAAGCAGGCTTCCTGCTGAGCAGGGAGACCGACTTGGGGCTCCATCCCAGGACGCTGGGATCATGACCTGAGCCGAAGGCAGATGCTTAACGACTGAGCCACCCGGGCATCCCAGGGTTTTGTTTTTGTTTTGTTTTGTTTTGTTTTTACATAATTTACCCTAATATTAAAGTGCACTTCCCATATATCAGCTATCCCACAATTCATTTTGCCAACTCTACCTAGAGGGTATAATAGGGAGAACACGTTAGATTAAGACCCTGAATTGGCGGATGAGGAAGGCTAAGCCTGTCAACTAATTACCCTTGTGATTGAGAAA
This sequence comes from Lontra canadensis, assembly GCF_010015895.1. NCBI lineage: Eukaryota > Metazoa > Chordata > Mammalia > Carnivora > Mustelidae > Lontra > Lontra canadensis. Next base: position 7,789,887 of record NW_022631063.1, read on the forward strand.
AGCATTTGTGAAAGTACCTGCTCTTATTGCAACGAATCTGAAATGGATGAATATGGAGACTTGAATGGACTGTCCACTGCTCAGCATTTCTGGTAAGCTAGAGATGAGAGAGAATGGGCACAATTCGAAACAGCACTTCAAAGGTGAGGTTGGTTGTGTTATTACTATCGGTATTCATTAGGAAGTCACATAAACACTGTCTTCCTCTTGGCTCTTGGCCCCAGGAATCCCTGTTTACCATTCTACTTCCTAAAGCTCATCCGTCCTTTTTTTCTCTCTTTAAAAATGTTTTCTCCCAATATCTTCTCAGTTTTCAGCTACTTTGTGGCTTTAGCTATAATTCCTTATACTCTTTAAATACAATTTTCTTCCATCAGATTATCAATTTTATCCCAGAAACATTTTTAAACAGCCTGCTGTTCCTAAAGCCTTGCCTTAGATACTAGGTACGATAGAAAGCGGAGACATGAGCTAATATTTTTGGAGTGCCAACTATGAGTAAGAAGACATTGTGCTTGGTATTTCATCCACATTATCTTGTTTAATTCCTATAGCAACCTTAGTAAATACTAGATCTCGTTTTACTTATGAGGAAATTAGGCTCACAGAGGCTGATTGGTGCAACGTCCCACAGTCAACAAAGGAGCTGAGATTCAAACCCTAGTTGAATTTTAAAACCCAGTATCTGTCTTCAATATTTTGCTATATCGAAAATGAGGTGATTGCAATGTTAGTAATGTTCATAAACCGTATTTCTAGGCAGACTTAAGTAATTGTTAGAATGAAGTGCCACAGGAATGCCAAGGAGGGTTGATTCCATCTGGGACGTCAAAGAAACTCAATGGAGAAAATAGCTTTGAAAATGGCTTTGAAGGATGCATAGAATTTCATTAAACAGGTAAAAGGGACAGTGAAGGAGCAGCAGAATAAAGGCAGGGTAGCTCTACAGCACATGCTGTATCTAGGGAATGGAGGCCTTTCATGCCAAAAGGAGGAGTTCACCTTTATAAGCGATGAGCCATCCCGGGAGTGTGAGCTGGGGACCATTCCAAGTTTTGAGGGAAAGAGCACCACAGCATTGTGAAAGAGAATGAAATTATTTTAGTGATGCACATGAGAAATAATCAGGATCTGAGGGAAATGCAGGAAAAACTAGGGAACCACAAAAAGGTACTCAAAAGACCAGTCTAAGTGGATGCTGGAGGTGAGGGATATGAGGGAATTAAAGGTTACTGAGGCTTCTAGACTAGGTGACTGAGAGGGTCATGATTCTAGTTACCATAAGAGGGAGCACAGTGTAGGAGAAGTTTCAGTGGAATAATGGAGTTGAGTTCTTGGTGCTAGTGCCATGCATGGGGAGCTCCCTCACAGCAAATTGTCTGGAGCTATACTCGCAAGCTGGGATGATTTCCATGGGGCCATGAGGATAAGACACAGTAAGAGAGGGTATGGGACAGAGTCCTGGGAACACCTCTACTTAGAAGTACATGTGGGGTAGGGTTACCTGGGAGAGGTGGTGGTACTTGTTAGATTAGGCAGGCCAGGGTCTGACTGAGGGATTTGAGAATTGGGTGCAACTCTTAGTGAGTGAGAAGCCAGAGAACGAGTGAATGTGCCACGTTAGGGAGATGCAGGGCTGAAGATAAAGGTTGAGCTCACCATTGGGGGGCGATGTAGCAGGAAAAATTTTAATCTCTTCCTACTTAAGAGTTTGTCTCTCAGGGGAGTCGTGAGCAATGGTGGGAGTGCCTCAACCAAGAATTCCTAACACACTGGAGAGTCTGGCTTTAGTGACAGTTCATGGAGGGTCTTTTCCTTCCATCTACTGTCTCCACTGACACATCCCTGAATGTGCTCCCAGACCCCGGGCTTTTAACTCACTCTCTTTCTACTTATTGTTACTTTCCTTACAAGCAAACTGAACTATAAAGGGTAGCAACAGGGAGATTTCTGTGGGGTGGGATGGTTCTGCATTTGATTGCAGTAGTGGTTATACAAATTCAAACATGGCAAAGTGGCAGAACCTCACCGGTATTTTACAATGTTAGTTTCTTAGTTTTGAAGTCATACTTTGGTTATAAGATGTAAGCATTGGGGGAACTGGGTGAAGGGTATAGGGTTGTCTCTGTACTATCTTTACAACTTCCTGAAAATCTGTAATTATTTCAAAGTAAAAAGTTGTTTTTTTGTTTTTTTTTTTTAAAGCAGATGAGGAATGCCTGAGTGGCTCAGTCGGTAAAGTGTCTGCCTTCAGCTCAGGTCATGATCCCAGGAGTCCTGGGATCGAGTCCTGAACCAGGCTCCCTGCTCAGCGGGGAGCCTGCATCTCCCTCTCCCTGCCTCTCTCGCTCTCTGACAAATAAATAAATAAAATCTTAAAAAAAAAAAAGGCAGATGATTCTGTATAGTAAATCTCTCTTTGATATCTTTGTTTTTGATCAGTTGACTGACAACAAATTTGGGGCCTTTCTTAATACTCCTTTAATTGTTTTTATCAACCTTGAAGTTTGTTTTTTATCCTCCCTTGGTTTCAGTTCTACTTGCTTCTAGATCTACCTGTCTGAATTGCAAGTCCAATACTACTGTGTCACCACCATTATACATATTTTACTATTTTGAAAAGGATAGAAAGATATAGTATAAGTAAGATATACCTGCATATGTTCACATTTATAGGTTTGTATGATGCTGCCTCATCCACCAAGGGGTTTAACAACTACTTTTTTTTTTTTAATTCACCATCCACATGTTTACATAGGCTCTATATTCTTGTATTATTTTGTCCAAAAGACCCTGAAGGATACAATCTTCCACACTTTACCAATAAGAAAACTAAAGCAATAACAGAAATCATTGCCCTCAGATGATTCAACCAGTGAATGCTCAGGCCAAAGATGCAAGTAAATCTTTCATCTCTTTCCATTGTAACTGTTTACTTAATGAGCCACTTTAAAGAACAAAAAAAAAGGAAGAAGTTCGTACTTACCACAAGCAGCAAAAGAAAATCAGGCTGATGCCTAAAATACACATTCCATTCTCTGTGGAAATTAATGACAGAAAGTAAGACAGAGGTGTTTCATGTATTTATTTATTTTAAAACGCCATGTATGTATTGAAGGCCTTAAATTCAAGACCCTATGGTACTTATTCCTGGCAATACAAAGAATTAAAACGTCCATGTACTCAAGGGGGTTATACTGTAGCTGGTGAAACATTAAATTAACTGTAAAAAAGTAGCATCACAATTATAGTATAAACCACAATTGGCTAGTATAATAAGAAAATTATAAATGTCGTGTAGTGAAAAAAAAATCTATAAAAACTTCCTAGCATTGGAGACATTGACATTATTGAGGAGTACGGACCTTGACAAAGGGGAAGGGGAAGAAGAGATGCAAGAGAAGGTGGGAAATTGGGGAACTGGTGTTCTCAATCTGCTAGAAGGAGTGGAAGGAAACTGTTAAGGGCATAGACTTTTCTTCTGCTTACTTTGGTTCAATTTACTCATCTTTTTTTATTTTTAAGATTTTATTTATTTATTTGACAGACAAAGATCACAAGTAGGCAGAGAGGCGGGCAGAGAGAGAGAGAGGAGGAAGCAGGCTCCCTGCTGAGCAGAGAGCCCGATGCGGGGATCGATCCCAGGACCCTGGGATCATGACCTGAGCCGAAGGCAGAGGTTTAACCCACTGAGCCACCCAGGCGCCCCTAATTTACTCTTCTTTTTCCAGTTTCTGAAGATGGAAACTTAGATTATTAGTTTTAGAACTAACTTCTCTCTTTTTTAAAGATTTATTTATTTATTTATTTTAGAGAGAAAGAGAGAGCAAGCGTGGTAAGGAGAGGGAGAGAGAGAAAATCTCAAGCAGACTCCCCACTGTGTCTGAAGCCTGATGGGGGCTCGATCTTAGGACTCTGAGATCATTGCCTGAGCTGAAACCAAGAGTTGGTCACTTAACCGACTGTGCCACCCAGGAGCCCTGGAGAACTTTCTTTTTTTCTTCCTGGTGCTTTCTTAGGATTTCTATCTCTCTGCTTACATTGCCTATGTGATTTTCCATGCTGTCTATCCATTGGAGCTCTTGGCATGTTAATCAAGGTTGTTTTATATTCCCAGTCTGATGATTATGTCATCCCAGCCATATCTGGTTCTGATGCTTGCTGTGTGTTTTCATATTGTGTTTCTTACCGTTTGGTATGCCTTATAATTATTTTTCTTGATAGCCAGACATGATGTGTGGGAAAAAGAAACCGCTGTAAACAGGTCCTTTCGTAATATGATGGTGTGATGTTGGGGGAAGGGAAGTGTTCTGTAGTTTTAGGATTAGGGCTCAGGCTTTTACTGAGCCTATGCCTCTGGACTGTGAACTTCAGAGGTATTTCTCAGTCTTTTTCCTCCCTGTTATCTGGGACAAAACGGCTGGAGCTGGTATTTCCCTTCCGCAGGTCAATTAGGCTCTGAGAATATCCGAGCAGGTTAGGCTCTGCTTAAATAGTTTCTCCTGTGGGCAGGCCTTGATAAGAAGAACCCTGTGCCCCGATGCATTTCAAAATGGTTTCTTTTCCCCTCCCCCTGCCAGAAATATGAGGGATTCTTCTTTGATACTTACTGTGGGAACCTAGTCAAGCTCCTGGAGGAGCTTGTAATTCTGAGGGCTTCCCTTATGACCAGGGCCCCCCGGAGTTTTTAACTCTGAGACCTGTCTACACTGAGTCTTCAGCAAAGTATCAACTCCAGGCAGGTTTTCTAGCCTGGCAGTGGCTCCCACAGGTTTTTCTCCTCCTGAGTCTCTGCTCTAGGCAGCGGCACCTCCCTGTACTCATCTGTCTGTCCAGTCTCGGGGGCAGCGGTTTGCCTTGTGTCCTCCCCGCGCTTATGGATCCCACAAGAGTTGCTGATATTCCAGTCCGTTCAGCTTTTTACTTGTTAGGGTGGAGTGCTGACTTTCAAGCTTCTTCCTTGTGGAAAGGAAAAGCAGAAGTCCCAGAGCATAGACTTTAAAATCAAATAATCTTCTGATTAGCTGTTGGACCATGGTAAGTTATTTAGCCTCTCTTGGTCTCCATTTTCTCATCTATAAAATGGGAGTTATAGGCGCAGTGACTTCTGTGATCATTGGGAGGATTAAATAAGTTAGAATGGAGGCTCCTGTGATGTTTTAGATGCTGCAAATATCTTCTCATAGTTGGTTATCTGGGTGCACTTTGAATTCTGCCTATAATGTTATTTATGGAAGAAAAATGTTTAATGTTTGATGTCTAATTGTTTACTTTGTACTTTGGGGAGGACTTGTTTACATCAGTAAAGAGTACTTGGAGACCCAGAAGAAAGATGGGCAAAGGATAGGAATAGGCAGTTTACCAAACCAGTAATCTAAATGACTGGTCGTCTATGAAAGAAATGCTCTATCTCACGAAGAATCAGGGAAACACAAACTGAGAGCATAATGGGACACTACTCTAGAGAGCTGCATTTTGGCAGTACCTAGCAAAGCTAAATGTACATACTTGGTGACCTAGCTATCCCAGCCTTGGATACGTAATCCAGAGAAATATTTTGCACCAGAGATGGATAGGAGGTATGCAGTGTTTTTTTGTTGTTCATCACAGAAGAAAAAGATGGGTAAAAAATTAGAACATACACATTGCCTAAACTCTGCAGCAGTCAGAAATAATGAACTCGATGTGCACACAGCATGAGAGAATTGTTCAAAACCATGGTGTCATGTGGAAAAAAAAAGAGTAAGATCTATGGCATAAATCATTTGTATAAATTAAAAATTTATACACATAAAAACTATATAATCTTTCCAGCTTTACTGAGGTATAATTAACAAAAGTTGTATATGTTTATGTACACAATGTGAGGCTATGATACATATATACATTGTGAAATGTTTACCACAATCAAGCTAATTAACATAGTCATCACCTCATATAGTAATCATTTGTGGGGTGTGTGTGTGTGTGTGTGTGTGTTGAGGACGTTTAAGATCTCCTCTCTTAACAAACTGCAAGCACACAGTATAGTTAACTATAGTCATTGTGCTGTCCATTAGATCTCTCGAGTTCATTCATCCTGTATAACCAGAACTTTCTACCATTTATAATTTTAAGGAATACATTAATAGCTAAGGGTAATCACAAGGACATTCTCTGGTTACTTATGTCTGGGGGCAGGGGGAGGACAGAGAGGGAAATAGAGGAATTGCAGATGCTGGGAAAAAAACAAAAAAAGATGGACCTTGTGTAGACGGGCGTTATCCCAACTCTCTGACCCTAAGACCAACCATCCCCAAATGAAGACATCCTCAAGCTTTGTAAGGACGATTAGTGTTAGCCACTGTAACAACACTTACTATCATTGATAGGTAACAGTGCGAAGAAAATTTGGGTGAGGATGATGCAAATTTTATGAAACAAAAATATTTAATGGAGATCTAATCATCTTTGTAAATTAGGTGAAGTTAAATTAAATTTGATTTCTCAAATCATTCACCTACTGTGAATTAGGTGAATTAACCAATTAACCAACTAACCGAATTGGTTAATGCCAAATTAGAACTGCCGTTTCAAAGTGTAGTTTACACATGCTTCAAGACACGACAGCATTCTGTATTTGCCTTTCATGTTTATCAGTGTTATTTAAAAACTTGTTATGGAGAACATAGAAAAGTATGCAGTTCACAGTAGTTTATTTTAATGAATGGTCATGAAGTAAACGTGCCATCATCACCCGAAGCAAGAAATGGGACAGCACTGGAGAAGCTGGAAGTCTGTCTACGTCCTTCCTCAAATACCACATCCTTTCTCCCTGCTGGTGATGTCTCTGTCTTCTAGTACCATAGCTTACCTTTTACCTGTTTTTGAACTTCAGGTTAGCACTTTCACATGCTTTAGTGCAGTAGGAATTTTAAAAACAATCTAGGCTCCGTATTAGATTTATACCCGAAACTTCATCTTATAAGTGGCATTTGAAAAATTTTTAGTTTCCAACAAATGTATAGAAGCCATTTTTGCGTGTTGGCTTTGTATTTTAAGACCTTATCAAACTCACTTGCTACTTCTAGGAATTTTTGTAGCTTTTTTGGGATCTTCCATGAGGACAATCATGTCATCTGTGAATGGGGACAGTTTTTTCCTTTCTAATTTGTATGCCTTTTATTAGTTTTTATTGCCTCATTGCACTAGCTAGGATGTCGGGTGTGGTATTTAATAGCAGTTTTTTTTTTAAGATTTTTATTTTATTTATTTGACAGACAGAGATCACAGGTAGGCAGAAAGGCAGGCAGAGAGAGGAAAGGAAGCAGGCTCCCTGCCGAGCAGAGAGCCCGATGCGGGGCTTGATCCCAGGACTCTGGGATCACGGACTGAGTCAAAGGCAGAGGCTTTAACCCACTGAGCCACCCAGGCGCCCCTTTAATAGCAGTTTTAAGAGCAGACATCTTTCTCTTGTTCTCAGTCTTAGCGGGAGAGTATCCAGTCTTTGACCCACTAAGTTTGATGCTAGCCATAGGCTTTTTGTAGATGTCCTTTAATAGAAGGTCTTTTCTCTTTCTAGTTTGCTGAAAGTTTTGATTGTGAACAGATGTTAAACTTTGTCTAATTCTTTTTCTTCATCAATTGATACTGTCTTCAGATTGTTGATAGGATCGATTACATCGATTGGTTTTTGATTATTGAAACCAGTCTTGTGTTCTGAGCATAAGCCCCATTTGATGATGCTGTATTTTTTTTTAATCTATATTGCTGGATTCAATTAGCTAATATTTCATTGAATTTTTTTTTTTTTTTTAATCTATGCTTATGGGAGATATCAGTCTGTAGTTTTCTTGTACTGTCTTTGTCGAGTTTTGGTATCAGGATAGTGCTGCCCTCATAAAATAAGTTGGAAAGTATTTTTTCCTCTTCTGTTTTGTGGAAGACATGGTGCAGCATTTGCGTTATTTTTTTCTTTAAATGTTGGATGGAATTAAGCAGTGATACAATCAGAGGCTGGAAATTCTTTTTTCAGAAAGATTTTGACCATAGATTTAATTTGTTTAATAGTTTTAAGTCTACCTAGATTACTTATTTCATTTAGGGTAAGTTTTGGTAGTTTGGTAGTTTGGTAGTTTGAGGTTTTTACTTCATTTTATCTAATTTTTGAATTTATGAGCATTGAGATGTTCATAGGGCTCACTTATCCTAGTAATGCATATTCAATTTATAGTGATGTCTTCATTCCTGATCTTGGAAATTTGTGTCTTTTATCACTTTTCTTTTCAGTCTTCCAAGATGTTTATCAATTTTATTGTTATTTCCAGACAACTAGCCTTTGGTTGTGTTTTTTCTCTGTTGGTTTTTTCCCTGCTTTCAGTTTTATTAATTCCTATTCTGACCTTTATTATTTCCTTCCTTCTGCTTCCTTTAAGTTTATTTTTCTCTTCTTTTCTTCATTTATTAAGGTTGAAGCTTAGATAACTCATTTGAGATCTTTTTCTTTTCTAATATAAGAATTTAATGTTTGGAGATTTTCCTGGTTTTTCTTTTAGTTACTGACTTCTGGTTTAATTCCATGATGATCAAAGAACATATATTTATGACTCAAATTCTTTGAAATTTATTAAAGTTTATTTTATGACCAAGGATATGGTCTCAGTTAGTGAATGTTCCATGTGCACTTGAAAGGAATACATATTCTACTATTGTTGGATGTCAGTTAGGTAAGTTGGCTGATGGTGATTGTTCAATCAGCAATTATATAATCTTCCTGATTTTCTGTGTACTCTTTCAATCAATAATTGAGATGCAATGAATGTATAGAAATTGCACAGTAAGTTGTCCATCTCCACAGAGAATGGAGCAAAACTTGATGAGTCTTGCAATGAGACACTTGGTTAAATGTAAGGAAGAACTTCTTAACTGAAGGGCAATTAAACACGGAAATGGCTTTGCATGGGAGGCTACGGACTCTTGCTCCCATGTGATCTTTAGGATGAGGCAGCAGCTGTTGTGGTTAACATAGACTCACAGAGAACCATCTTGGAGTGGGATGACTGAACCAGGTGGTCTCTTGAGGTCCACAACCTGGCGATGATTCATTTTTGGTTCTGAGAAGTAGAGGGAAACGACCCTTTATTCTTCTTAGGGGTTGATACTGGTTCTCTAAGACTCATGATGTAATTGTAGCCCTCAAACAGGCTTTCAAAAGTGTCGTTTTTATACCTGAATCAGAATCACCTAGAATGACTATTCAAAAATGTACCCCAGACCTGGTGATTTTAGAAGAAGTTCCCAAAACTATGCATTTTAGTAAGTTCTCCAACTGGTCCAAAGGCATACTGCAGTTTGAGAAGCACAGTCATTTAGAAATGAGAGGCTTTCTTGTTCTGCTACAAACGGGCCTTTGAGACATACATAGTTTTGCATGTGATGACTGAGGTCCCTACCTAAACTTATTTCCTGGAGGGGAAATACACGTGCTAAGAATGGAACTACAGCATGGAGATACTGAAGAATTTAAAGAGGATTTTGGTCAGGATATTCTAGGCCAAATGGAGGCATAGATGAGAGGGAATGAAAAAGGGATTTAGGGGCAGCTGGGTGGCTCAGTGGTTAAGTATCTGCCTTTGGCTTAGGTCGTGATCCCAGGGTTCTGGGATCGAGCCCCACATCAGGCTCTCTGCTCCACAGGAAGTCTGCTTCTCCCTCACCCACTCCCCCTGCTGTGCTCTCTCTCTCACTGTGTCTCTCACTGTTGAATAAATAAATAAAAATCTTAAAAAAAAAAAAGGGATTTATGGGATCCTAACATTTGCCAGGTACTTCCATTATAATAAAAAAACTCTTGAAATTATTTTTGTCCCTCTTTGTTTTATCTTCTTGAAATTTTCTATCTAATTTTTTTTTTAGAAAAAAATTGAATAGTATCTTTTTTAAGCCAAAGAAAAGGAATTTTTTTTTCCATTCCATACTCAGAATAGATTGCAAACCCATAATATCCCTAGTAGCTATGGAACAGACAGCCATCTCTTCTGAAATTTTTTGGAAAGAACCAATGGAGCCGGTAAAAATACAATGGAAGAAGATCTAAGTGTTGCCCAAAGCAATTCAAAGCAATTTAATATTATAAAAAGAATCCCCAAACAACCAGAACTCCCAAGTTCCTCTTTAACCCTGTATTTTAAGAGTTGTTGTGAAAGTCCTTGATGAGAAAGAACTAGGAAGGAAAGACTCAGACGTAGAACATTCCAGATTTCCCCTCCAAGGTCACTGGAGATTCTGTTGAAGCAGGTCCCCCCAGCCAACCATGTAGGCTACACCTCAGTTCTGGGTCACTTTTGAAATCTTCTCCAGACTCCTGCCAAGATCTGAATTGCTCGTCCCTCTCCTCCTCTTGGCATTTACATGTATCCCTGTTTCAAGTTTGACTGTCTTTGAGTGACCTCCTGCCTCAGTTTCCTTTTGTCCTCCCAGGCTCTTTCCCCTCCTTTCTAGATTGGTGCAGGACAGGTAATGGGCTTCCCTGGATTTTTGGCTCTTCTGCCTTAGACACAGAGCCCTGACCCTGTCTACGTTTAGCAGTCGAGTTGGGGTTCAGGGACAAGTCTGCTTCTTGCATACTCTGATCTCTGAAACATGCAGGTGTTTGCTATTTAAACAATCTCAACCAGCCATTTAAGCCCAAGTGGAGTAAATTCATCTTTTAGCCCACATCCACAAAACTTGCTGCACAGTGTGCTGCAGCTAGTCTTTGCCAATGGTGGTTGCAAACTAATTCTAAAAGTTTCTTCCAGTACATTTACACAAAATAAATTTGTCCCTTGGCAGAGCAGCTTGGTTTGATTTGGGTTATTTGACTACAAAAGCCCAAAGGCCAAACATTTATTTAGAAATATTAGGAATCAGCAGCACAAATGACATTGAGTTTTCATGAAAAGTTAAAGATTTCTCCTTTAGGGAGGGAGTTCACAAAAGACCCCATTAGCCAAGCCTCACCAAGTAATTAGTCTGATTTCTCAGGCAAGAGGCAGGCTAATTGTCTGCCATCCATTCCAGAGGCCTAGAGACACTTTAAAACCTACCACCCATTGAAAAATATCTTTGGAGAATTTCCTGCTGTATCTAAAGTCTTTTCTATTAACTAAATGTTCAAACTGAGATCAGTATGTGAAAATATGAACAAAATGGCCGATTATAAACGTGTCTTTTCACACGGCAAATCCACAGGCCTGGTAGGACACCTAACTATAAAGAAGTGGGAAGGGGCTGCTACTTAGTAAGCAGTACTGTGAGATACATGTCACAATCCAAGTTTAATACAAGAGAGAACTGAAGCTCAAGAAGGTAAATAATTTTCCCCAAGTCCCACGATGAGTCGGTGGCAGAGGCGGGATTCAGTGAGCTCCAGTGTGTGTGGTTTCCACCGCCCAGCAGAGAGGTGGGGAGCCCAGCAGCACTGACTTCAGGGTGTTGGAGGCTGGCTAGTTTTCTGGCTGTCTGTGGACTTGCAGATGGTCTAGTTGTCATTGCATGATCCCTCATGGACAGAGCCAGTGACCCGGTGCACCCGATAAGGCCAATGTCAAAGCCAGTGTAGATGATCCAGCTTGGGTCTAACACAGGCTCACCTGCAAATCTGGACTCGTCTCCTCAGCGGCCCCTCTGGGGTATATGTAGAGAAACACACAGCCTGGGGACTCAACAGAGGCCTGGGGGATGAGGCTCCATTTAAACTGTGGAGGAAGCTGTAGCAGCCCTGGGGCCAGACACTTTGGAAATGCCCAGAGGTTTCTCTCCAAGCAGACAATGGGAGACCTTGGCAGCTCTGGTGTAGACAGCTCACTCACGTCCCCACCCCCCAAAACATCCTCCCTGCTGCATTCAGGGGGCCCCCAGACTGTGGCACAGCCATGCTAGACAGACAACGCCGACCTCAGGGCTGCTTCCTCCTCACCTGACACAGGAGGAGGGCGCCATCAGCCTCCGCTTGACTCGCTACTCCTGCTTCAAAATGGCAGTGCCTAATGGCCTCTTCCACTTCCTCTCACGCTGCACCCCAACTTCCGTCAACCGTCATAACACTGGAGTGGGGTGAATCCCCTTTACCTTCTCTTGTGTCCCCAAAGCTCCAGGCCTCCCATTTCCGGAAGAATTTCCATGGGTTGTGCTAGCCCTTGATACCTCCTTCAGTCTCCTGGGCTCCTAGGAACTCCACAGAAATAGATCCTTGATGGGCCTGTCCTGCTGGCCCCTCAGAAACTCCCAGAGGTGTCTGAATTTGTAGGAGGGTAGAAAGCAGGTCTGTGAGTTTTCAACGTTAGAGTATCTAAGGCTTTGCCATTAAAATGTTGATCTCAAGGCCTCTGATCATTCTGCCTCTGGTAGGTCTGGTGTGCTAGGTAGGGCCTCGAGACTGCATTTTCAGAGATCTGTTCGGGGATTCTGGCACAGATGGTGGATTGAGGAACGCTGGTGTTTGAGCCACAAGTCTGCCCTGTGTTGACTGTCTGTGTCCATCTGTCTGTCTGGATGCCGTGCTTCTGATGGGCAGGGATGATGGCTCATTCTTCTCCACGCCTGCATGTCTACCCCAGTGCCTGGCTCACAGGCAAATGTCCGGGGCATGAATGAGAGGAGGTCTGGTGTGAGGACAATGTTAATCAAGTTAAAGAACTGTCTGAAGAAATCATCTTATCCGTGGCTCACTGTGTTGACGGCAGGCCACCTTGGATCCTGTGTGCTGAGAGTAGGGTGTAGACAGAGGGCAATGCGAAAAGAATTTTAGAAATACAGAGTTAGCTCCTAATAGGCAAATGGTGTTCCGGCAACAGCATTTAGGGCCCAAGTCAGAATCCACATTGGCTCAAGTAAGCGTCTCTGGAATTACAACAGAGAGGACCTCGGACAACTCCAGAAAAGTGGGCAACAGACCCAGGTTTTGTGATGACGACCTGCAGAGAGGAGTGTCGCCCTCCTCCCCCCACCCTGCCCCAGACTCTGGTTCCTTCAGGTCTTCAAGATTTCTTAGAGGCGAGTTTATTGTTTAAAGGCGTTTTTATTTGTTTACAGTGTTTGTTGGAGGCCAAAGTGTTTGACCTCAGGGGAGGGATTGATAATTCCTACAGCAGAGATTTGGCCTTTGTGGTAAAATTGTCCTGTATGCACACCCTTTGATCCAATAAAGGGTGTGTGTGTGTGTGTGTGTGTGTGTGTGTGTGTCCATGTCCTTATTCAACAGTGAACAGTGGAGGAAGGCCTGAGCAGACCACGGCTTCAGATGGGGGAAGCCCCTTAGAGCAAACGAGGTCTTGTTTAGGTGGCTTTCTTGGTGAGGCTTTCTCCCACCAAGGAGCCCTTATTCCCCCACAGCAGCCATGTCTCCCAAACCACACCCCCTGGATGTCCCTGCCCTTTGGCTCCCCAGAGCCTTTATAACTGTGAGACTGTGTCCCGCAACGTCACCGAGTTGGGGAGCAGATACCATCTTTGTGATCAGAATACCTCACGGTTGCCGAGGTCTCAGCATGCCTGCACTTCATGCCCTCCCCTGAGCGCCTGATACGAACTGCCTGGCTGAGCTTCCTGACCAAGCTTCGCACACCGCGCCTCCACAGAGAAGGGAACTGAGCCTCAGGGGCAGTCACTTGCCCCAGGAACTGGGATTTAGAACCAGGTCCACGTGACCCCCCATGCCACACTCAAACTTCTGTGCTGCAACTCTGCTTTTTGCTCAAACAATGGAACTTAAATTTGAATTTAAATTTGCATTTGTTCATTATTTAGTAATGACGGCCAATTTATTTGTTTTCCAAACCAGACCCAGGATGGGCTTGTGTCTTCCTCAGTCCGGATGCCTTTGCCCCCATGGAGGCCCAGAGTGGTTGTCATCATAGAACACTGGCCTCAGAATTATAGGTAAGTTCAAAACTGGTCCCAGCTCATGAGGACTGATGCGCCCAAGAGGCTTCACGGAGATGTGGCCTCATGTCGTCCGCCCAAGTTCTGAAGGATCAGTGAACAGAGGAGAACCGAAAACCTGTAGCCATATTTTTGAACTTTTTGTCTGGGAACAATTTCAAACTTACAAAAAAGCAACAAAGATAAAAATACTATAGGAGCACCTATATTGTCTCAGTTTTCCTCCACTTGCTTTATTGTTTGCATATTTCTCCCCCACTCCATATATGTGTGCATTTATAGAAACCATTCAGAGGAAAATGTCATATATATAGAGTATACACCTGTATTTATTTGTCTCTCTAGCTGTACAGATGTATATGTATATATGTAAAATGTAACTCTTTTCAGAACAATGTTGAAGTAAGTTCCATACTTCATGGCCCTTCACTCCTAAATATTTCCGTGTGTGTTTTCTAGGGCTACAGGTATCCTATTACATAACCATAGAGCCCGGCAAAGCGCTTTTTCTGATCTACTCTCCACAAGTCAGTGTTGTTAGTTGACCTGTCAGTGCCCTTTATAGCACTTCCCCTATGGTATGGGCTCCATGGTCCAGGGTCAGGTCCCACATTTGGCTGTCATATCTTTTTAGTCTCCTTTAATCTGGTTTTTATGATGTTAATCCCCTGTCTCCCCCACACCATTTTTTTTTCTTCACAAATTTGTGTATCTTCTTTGTGCGGGGCAATGCTAATCTTTCCAGTATCGTTCTAGCGTTCGTCCATCTGCTGCCAAAGTGAGTACTGGGTGCCATTTTGTTTTACGCTGTGTTCCTCCTTCTGTGTTTGGTGTTTCCTCATGGTTACATTGGTTATGTAATCACAGCCAGAATTCTGCCCGGATGAGGTGTGTCCTGTCCTCCACATCTGGAGCCACACCATGTCATCTGTCCCATGCAGATGGTAATCTGGACCATCCAGTCAAGGTGTCGTATAATTTCTCCATTGTCTGCTTGCTGTTTTTTTTTAACCTCCCTTGGCACTGGTAAGTGATATGTGGGGAGTCACTTTAAGAAGACACAACTAGTCTCCGAACAGCAACTATTGTAAGAACACTTTTCCCGTGCCAAGCACTGTGAGTTACAGATGTGACCCCTTTTCATCTTGGGGATGTTCCTTCCATTTCTCTTGACCACAGGCTTGTCTTCTCTTGGCTCAGAACCCTCTGGGGTAGGCGGCCCAGGAACAGGATCAGATCTGCCGTTGTTACTGCTGGGATTAGGCAGCTGCAGATGGACCTGGAGCAGAGAAAAAGAGGAGAGAAGAGATGTTAATCACAGGGCCCCATTGAGAGGGGGAGACCACCTCCAGAAGCCCGACTCAGCTCCGGGAAAGACAGAAACTGACTGCAGGGGATGGGAGTAAGGAAGTTAGTCACTGAGCTGCACAAGGAAAGCTTGGCCTGGTTCCATGAAGCTGAGCCTCTGACCTCCACTCTGTGGGCCCCGCAGCCTTGGCTGCAGCATTCTCAGGGGGCCAGCAGCACCCAGGAACATCTGAGGGGGGATGCCCTCTGGCATAGGGCCAGCAGTAGCCAAGGCTTCTACAAAGGCCACAAAACCCAACAGCCTCATGACAAAGAAGAACAAGTCTCCACTTCAATCGCTTCAGAGCCCCAGAGGAGCTGCTTGAACTCCTGTTCAGACGCCGGTTATGCGCAGCCATTCCAGGACCAAGTGGATGCCAAGGTGCCCGACTGCTCTGAGCTGTACGGGAAACACAAAGCCCTCCAATCAACCACTGAGAAATTCTACCCAGGACTGATAGAGCTAGGTCTTCATCCAGCTCTTCTGCAAAACAAAGACATAAATAAAAGTGTCTTCAGCATTTGATTCTATCGTATGAACCCCAAATAGGCCTTTGACCCACCTTTGGTTGGTGGGTCCTGTCTGAAACCAAACCCTGCATATGGTGAATAAAACAAAACAGGAAGAAGAGTTTTTTGCAAGACTTTTAAATAGCAGACTGGGAAACTCATGGCTATGGGAGAAGTGAGTTCAAGGTTCCTTACAGACTAAGATATTTTATGGGGTAAATGCAGAAGTTATTTGGCTTTTTCAGCTGACTGGCTGCCTAGCAGTCTTCTTTCTTATTTGGATCAGGGTAGCTGAGTTGGGGGAACAAGTAAGTCCTGAGATGTCATGAACAGACTTAGTGTTTAGGGATGGGCTTGTGCCTTCTGCTGATTTTTTTAAAGACTTATTTATTTTCTTATTCTAGAGAGAGAGAATGTGGGGGGGGGCAGGGACAGAGGAAGAAGGAGAGAGAATCCTTGAGCAGAATCCACTCTGAGTATGAGCCTGATGTGGGGCTCGATCCCAGGACTCTGACATCATGACCTGAGTCAAAATCAAGAGTGGGCCACTTAACTGACTGAGCCACCCAGGCACTCTTCCTCTGCTGATTTCTAAGAACCATGAATTCCTGTAAGGTTAGGTAAAGTTTCCTTTAGGCACCTATGTCGGCTGTTTCCATTTTTGTCTCTGACATAGAGATTCTATTTTGTTTTGTTCAATGGTCCCTAAAGAAGAGCTTCCAAGAACCATTGTGAGGGGTTCTCTACCTAGTTGGGAGGGTGCCCTGGAAGACAACAGTGCACAGATGTTTTTCTACCCAGCCATCCTTCCATTCATTCTTTCAGCCAATGAATATTTCTCTCTCTCTTTTTAAGGATATTAAATAATCTCTATACCCAACTCAGGGCTCAAACTCACAACCCTGAAATCAAGAGTCTCATGTTCTACTGACTGAGCCAGCCAGGTCCCCCTCAATCAATGAATATTTCTTGAGTAGCTGCTATGTACCTAGAGACCCAGGTCACTGAGCTGGAGATGGAGAGGGGAGAAAACTTCTTAACAATAAAAGGAGAAACAATGCTATCCTAACTGGGTGAATAGATGAAATCTTTACTTTTCCTATCATTAAGAAAACATATAGCTTCTAATGATGTTTAGAAATAAAGAATCTAGAATCTTCTAAAAGAAAAGAACTTTTTTTTTTTTCTTTTACTCTAGGGAAAGAAAATAAAGAAACATAAACTGATCTTTAATTAGAATTGACCACTAAATCTGTGAGACATGAGGCTGCTAAAGGGTGGTATTTCACTTTGACATTGGGCTTTATAACTGGACATAATGCAGACCCTAGAGTGATTCAGCATTTTCCTATCCCCTCTGTGTTGGGCTTGTGGAAAGTAGGTCAAGTAAGCTGAAGCTTCCCAGAGGGAAGAGGCTGGAAAGAAGCTCATGGGCCAGCCTGTCTGGGGAGCAGGGGGTGAGGCCATGAGACACAGGCACCAGGACAAGAACCCCTGCCTTTCCAGGGGACCCCCCTACAGCTATTGTGCTAACAGATGATGGATGCTACAGCCATCCTTTGCCAGTGATTTTTAGGGAATAGAAGCAGCAGGGTTTTTTTCTGAGCCAATGCACAGACTCCTGGGAACAGTTGAAGTTTCTGCTGTTTAAGGAATTAAATGGTTGGAAGCTCACTCATCCATTGAAAACACTCTCCAGGATTATACTGAAATGTTGGGCAAGGGTTTTTCCTGGTACAGAGAAATTCTGGGCTCGGTTGGGGTGCTGCTGGAAGAGAGTCCAGAGGAAAAGCCATGCTTGGGAGCCAGTTCTGCAGGATGGGAGTGTGGTGGCTGACAGCCTGACTTCCCCTCACAGGACTCAGCATGTTCAAATCCAAACCGATGGAACAGAGTTCTTCCAAAAAGGCCTGGGACAAGAGCTCATGCTTTTAGTCATTCTGGCTATATTTTCAACCAGGCTGATGCCCATGATGATGTAGAGAGAAGGGAATACACCAGAAGCCTAGTCTCTATTGTCTCTATAGTCCCATTCTCTATAGTCCCAGTCTCTATAGTCCCATTCATCATCCTTACCAATACAGGACAGGGCCAAGAATCACAAAGTAAGGAAAACAAATAAACCAACAAAACAACTGAGAATCCAGCATTGATGTTACACAATGTTCCCTTGGTTTTGTTTGTTTACACCCTACCTATTTTCAAAAAGAGCATTAGAGCAACTTCAGATTGTTTACTTGTGAAATCTCCCAGGGCCCCATTCAGAATCCATTTACACAAACTTTATACATAATTCTCATCCATTGTCTATACTCTCAGCTATAAAAAGCAACAAATAAATGTGAAAGAACCTACTACAGTAGGTGACTGGTAACAGCAGGAAATGACAGGTGCCAATAAGAAGGGAGACAAAAAAAACTGTAAGAGCCAGAAACCAAAAACCAGCCACTTGGGCCCATTTAGTGTAGGCTTAAATAACCCTTGGAGTCTTAAATCTATTCTAGATTGGGCCATTTATTATATTTTTATGAGTAACCTGGACTCTCTAAGAAAAGGTATGATTATGTTCATTTTGCCTTGTTTATGAAATTGGAATGTATTTGTTCAGGTAGATTTTTGTCTCACATCATTAAAATTCTTAAGTCTTCTGTTTAAATGATTAAACTTTCAAGTATTGGAAAACTTAGTCGTCTAGAAAGACTCATGGTACAAGGTTCAGAGAAGCCCAAATAGCAAATTTTCAGCTTGAACACAGGTGTGTTTGGGGTTTATCAGTTGATTCTTGGTACAAATTATACTTCCCATCTTGAAAGGTATAATTTAGGACTTCACATAGACCTTTGCAAATAGCATTAATGTGATTCATACAGCAATGAATCAGAACCTCAGCATCAATTTTTTAGCTGGAATTCATATGGACTTAAAAATGGATTCAGTGCTTCCGTAAATTAAAAAGGAAATTTAGAAATAGAATTCAAATTGTTTCATCTACTACAACTATGTATCCTTTTGGTTTGGTTGGTTATATCCTGGATCCCTGAAATTGGTTGGTGTAGGGAACACTGACCATAGTCTTTTGCTACTAAGAGTCCATTCCCCTTCTTACTTACAGGGGAATTGTGGCGGAGAGCTGGGCCCAAACATCTTTCCTAGACTCTAAGGGTATGGGCATATAACCAGGATTGCCCCAAATTGGCCTTGCCTCTTGAATCCACAAGAAGTGCTAATAATTGATGAAGTCTATAGTATTTTCATAAGATAGGGAGGGATATTGGGAGAGATGGCTGCCCACAGAAAAAAGCAAGGTAGCCTGTAGTATCAATTGTCTGTGACATGATGTGATGTGTGTGTGACAGAAAGATCCTCGTGTCATACTTTGGGCTATGAGTGGTGATAAGCCAAAGGAAACAGAAGACAGTATCAGAGAGAGACCCTGGATCTGCCCTAACATTAATATACTAGTGTGAGACATGGGTTGGATCTAGTGATGCAAAAGGTGAACATAATTTTGATAATAATAGCAACAATAATATCTTATATTTTAAAAGCCTACTATGTGCTAAGGAATTAGCATGCATTTCTTATTTAACACTCATTGTTAACATATATGGTACAGCCTATTCATATCCCTATTTGACAACATCAATCATGATTGTTATCAAATTCAGGGGCCATTATTAAGTCCTTGTTTTGATCTTTAGTGACATAGAATATATGAATCTCATTGCCTTCTTTAGGATTACCTAATTTGTTTTCTAGGACATTATATTCTTGGTTATCCCTTTTTTCTGGCCATGCTCTTTCTTTTGTGGTCTACACTTTCTCTGCTCTCATCAGTTATGTAGGGGGATGCCTGTCATTCTAAGCCCTAACACTCTGTATGAGCAGTCGCATAATTTATAATACCACCTATACATTGATGAAGCTCAAATAAATGAATTTATTGAATAGTTTCTAGGTTTCAAATTCTTTTCTAAGGGTTTCACATGTAATAACTCATTTAATGCTCACCACCTCGATGTAGATCCAGTTTTCATCCTGGTTTTATAGATGGAGAAATGGAAAGAGAGAGGCTGTCCCAGGTCACAATGCTAATAGGAGGTGGAGGCAGAATTACAATCCATGTGGTTCAGCTCAAGAACCTGACTAGGAGTGAGAGATTAGACAACAGTTAAAAATTAAGTAGAAAAGTGAGCATTTATTTAGAATGAGGAAAGAAATAATAATAAACTGAAAATTTAAAGGGTTGACAGAGGCTTCCACTTTTGGCTATGATGGAATAATAGGCACCACATTTGCTTCCTACCATATACAACAAACAACACTACAGAAAAATGAGCAAGAGAAACGAGACAGTGACTTTTCAAGAGATTTGATATCGAGAAGCCAAGGACACTAATCCCCAAGAAATGGGAAACAAATAAAATAAACCTTATAGTTGCCCTAACTTACTCCTTTGAGTGTTTCCAAGCTACAGGGCAAAGAAGAAAAAATCCAGGGAGAACTTGGTTGATTCCCTGGATAAAGAGGATGAGTTGAGCTAACGTTCATAGAATACTGGAAAGGACAGATCTGCACAGAGAGAGAATTTCAAAGAACAGATTGTTCCCTTTAAGTATTTGGCAGAGCATTCCTCAGTGTGTGTGTGTGTGTGTGTGTGAGAGAGAGAGAGAGAGAGAGAAAGAAAACTATACAAGGCCAGGAAAAGAACCAACAAAAAGATTGGAAGGAACAGTACCTGGAGTTTGTACAAGGTCAAGAGTTGTACCTCCTCCCACCACACAGACTGGAATTCTTCAAAATTTTCAAAACATTAGGTAAAATAATCAGAAGCACATTGCCTAAGAAGTAGAAAATAATTAACTCTAGACTGAAGACTAGTCTGCTCTCACCTATGAAATCTTAGAAACAAGATGACAAAGAATCAAACTGTTTCCTAGTAATTTAACTGCATCTCAGAACACAACCAATAATATTTATATTCAAATTTTCAAACATTCAAATATTCAATAATATTCAAATATTCAGTATTTATTCAAATATTCAATATTTATTGAATACTCAGAAATTCAATAAATATTCAAATATTTAATTCAAAAAATATCCAGCAACCAAGAAGAAAAATTCATAACTGGCATTTAATAAAAAATTACCAAGTATGAATAGAAGCAGGAATATATGACCTGTAATAAGGGGAAAGAAAAGTCAACCTAGAAATTATACAGTTAGAATTGGGGGGCAGGAACATAGGGCAGTCATTTTAACTGCATGACATATGTTTAAAAAGGTAAGTAAAGGCAAGAGTCATTAAAAGATGCAAGTTAAATTTCTAGAAATAAAAACCATAATGCCTGAAGTGAAAAATATATTACAGAGAATTAATTCAGAAAAATTAATTTCAGAAGAAAAGAGTAGTGAACTTGACAAACCATGAGAGACTGTGACTCTGTGTCATATGTGACGCATGTGGCTGTGCACTCTGAGAAACAGAGGGTTTTGGAGGGGAGGAGGTGGGGGGTTGTGTGAGCCTGGTGGTGGGTATTATGGAGGGCACGTGTTGCATGGAGCACTGGGTGTGGTGCATAAACAATGAATTTTGGAACACTGAAAAAAAATTAAATTAAAAAAAAGGGAGAGATTTATCAGTTCTGAAATGAAGCAAAGAGAGGAAAAATAATTAAAAAAATAAACAGGGACATCTTCAAATGGCCCAGTATATATAAGCAATTAGGGTTCTAAAAAGGAAATGATCAAAGAAAAATTATTTGAAGAACAATGGTCCCTAACTTTTTAAATCTCATTAAAACTACATGGAGCTTAATGACCCTGACCACAAAAAAAAAAAAAAAAATAAAAAAAATAAAAAATAAAAAATTGAAGGAAACTACACCAAGGCACACCCTAATCAGATTGCTGAGAAAATCTTAAAAGCAGCTTAGAGGAAAAAGGACAGGTTACACTCAGAAGAACAAGGATAACAATGATGGTAAGTTTCTCATCAGAAAACACACATATAAGCACACAAGGAAAGCACAAGACAGTGGAGCAACATGTTAGAAAGACTGAAAGGGGGGAAAAAAAACCCTGTCAGTACAAGATTTTATACACAACAAATATATTTTTCAAAAAGTTAAGGCAAAATAAAAACTTTACAGACATAAAATGCTGAATAAATTTATCACTTATCGACCCATAGTACAAGAAATAAAGTCCATCAAGCAGAAGAAAAATGATACTAGATGGAAATAAGAACCTAGAAAAAAGACTGAAGAATTTTGAAGGTGATAACTACATGGTTAAGTATATATGGTTTTAATAATATTTAAATCTAATTTTATAAAAGATAATTAATTGGTCATTAGTCATCAGGGACATGCAAATCAAAACCACAATGAAATACCACCAGAATGGCTATAGTCAAAAAGACAGTAACAAGTGTTGATGAGGATGTGGAGAAATTGGGACACTTAGAATTGCTGATGGGAGTGTAAAATGGTGCAGCTGCTCTGGAAAATGGTATGGCAGTTCACAAATGGTTAAACAGAGAGTTACCATATGACTCAGCAATTCTACTTATAAGTATATACCAAAGTGAAATGAGAACTTATATCCACACAAAAAACATATACATGAGTATATGTTGTTGACCTTTTTTTAAAAAGAAAGAGCCAGGTATTTTCTCAGTAAATTAGTTTATTTGGGAATAGCAGAGAACTGCAATTTGGGACAAGCCAACTATGGTGAACCATAGGTAAAATCAGGGAACAGAGAAGAGGGGCTTGCTTGTACAGGGAAAGAAAGAAGCTGGGAGGGGCTGTTACAGATTCTGAGTGTGGTGCTTTCTCATTGGCTGGGCTGTTTCTGGGCAAGGAGGAATCCTTCCTTCTTCCGGATGAGGTATGTAGAGTGAGCTTCTTCCTGTTGGGGAATTTGAGATATGCTTCTTACCGTGAGTGATAGTTCTTAAGAGGTGGTGCATCAGAGCTCCTGACTCTAGTTTAAATGAGGTTTCCTGGAGTACCTGGGTGGCTCAGTCATTAAGCCTCTGCCTTCAGGCTCAGGTCAAGATCCCAGGGTCCTGGGATCCAGCCCTGCATCAGGCTCCCTGCTCAGCAAGATGCCTGCTTCTCCCTCTCCCATTCCCCCTGCTTGTGTTCCCTTTCTCACTGTCTCTTTCTCTCTCTGTCAAATAAATAAGTAAAATCTTTTTTAAAAATGGGGTTTCCTTTATTTTCAGAGTGTTCATACCAATATTATTTATAATAGTTTCAAAGTGGAAACAACCCAAATGTCTGTCAACTGATACAAGTATTTTAAAAAGTAATATATTTATATAATGGAATATTGTTCAGCAATCAGAAGGAATAAAATATTGATACATATGACAACATGAATTACACCTTGAAAACGTGCTAAGTGAAAGAAGCCAGTCATAAAAGATCACATATTATATGATTCCGTTGATAGGAAATGTCCAAAATAGGCAAATCTATAGAAAGGAAATTAGTAGTTACTTATGGCTGGAAGGATGGAGGATTTGGGAGATATAGGATAAAAGGGGTTTCCTTTTGGGGTGATAAAAGTATTCTGCCATTAAATAGTGGTAACGATTTCACTATCTGCAAATATACTAAAAAACACTAAATTGTACACTTTCAAAAGGTGTATTGTGTAGTATATGAATTATATCTCAATAAAGCAATTACAAAAATGATAGCTGTTTAAACAAAAACAATAACAATTAATTGTGAGTTTTGTAACATGCATAGGTAGGATGCGTGAAACACAGTATAAAAGCCTAAAGGGAAGAATTAGAAATATACTATTGTAAGGTTCTTTTTTTTTTTAATTTTTTAAAAAATATTTTATTTATTTATTTGACAGAGAGAGACACAGTGAGAGAGGGAACACAAGCAGGGAGATTGGGAGAGGGAGAAGTGGGCTTCCTGCGGAGCAGAGAGCCTGATAGGGGCTCCATCCCAGGACCCTACGATCATGACCTGAGTCAAGGCAGACACTTAATGACTGAGCAACCCAGGCGTCCCACTATTCTAAGGTTCTTATACTCTACATAAAGTGATATAATTTTACTTGAAAGCATATCATCTATATTAATGAAATAGAGTACAACCCCCAAAACCAAACACTAAAATAAGGAAATGAAGAGTTATAGTCAACAAGCCATGTAAGGAGATAAAATGAAATTGTGTAAAGTACTCATTCAAAAAAGGAGGCAGAAAGTAGAGGGAAAAGATTAAAGAACAGACGGGACAAATAGAAAATTAAAAAATAAGAGAAATAGACAAATCTTTGATTACAGCTAGAGATTTCAATACCTCTCCTTCAAAAAAAATCAATAGAATAAGTAGATAAATAAGAAAATCAATGAGAATATAGAAGACCAAATCAACACCACCAGCCAATTAGACCCACCCGACATTTAGGAAGTGTGCCATCTCTGATCACAAAGGGGAACACATTCTTTCTAGAATCCATTTACTAGGGTAGGCCATGTTCTGCAGCACGGAATAGTCTCAACACATTTGAAAGAATCCAAGTCACTCAAAACAAGCTCTGTAATCATAATGGAATTAAATAAGAAACCAACAAAAGAAAGATCTCTGGAAAGTTTCCAAATCTTTAGAAACTAAAGAATATACCTCTAAATGGGTCAAAGAAGAAATCAAAAGGAAAATTAGAAAGTATTTTAAACTGAATGCAAATATAGCCATGACCCATGGGAGAGCAGGTAAGAGCAGCTTACGAGGGGTAATAAAGGGTCCCATATCACTATCTTAATTGTGATATGATTCACTATCTTGAGGGTGATAATTTTATGGCTTTATAGAAATGTCAGAACTTATCAAATTGTGTTGTCTAAATATGTGCCGTTTATTCTACAGCAATTATGTCTCACTAAAGTAGTTTAAAAAGTCATTAAAAAGCTGACAGATGCTGTAAACATAAAATAATCCAGAAAATAACAGATTTTCATTAATTAACCTTTTGGCATATCTCTAAAGTCCTTTTTTTTCCCTAGAAATTTTTGGTGAATACTCTTTAATTGCCTTTCTAGATAGCAAAGATTTTGTAACATTATATTTTACAGCTAGAATAGAAAGAATTCAGTCTTTCCTCTATCATGGCTAATCAGAATTGGTTTTTTAATTTTTTATATTTGAGAAAAGTTTCAAACTATTTTACTCCACTGGTGACAATTCTGCTTCTGCTGCTATCATTAGATATCACCAGTAGGTGATTAAGATGCACTAAAATGAGATTTGTATATGTTTTCATTTATGACGTACATGCTGTTTTTAGTGCTTCTCTAGGATTGGCCCCTATTAACAGAAGAACTTCGAAATTTTCTCTTTTGTGCAATTTCAATTGTATAAGCTGCATTTTAAAGTATAATTACTGAGTGCCTCTAGGTACCAGGCACTATTCTAAGTACCTCAGGTATAGGGGTACCTGGGTGGCTCAGT
The DNA here is from genome assembly GCF_010015895.1 of Lontra canadensis. Taxonomy (NCBI): domain Eukaryota; kingdom Metazoa; phylum Chordata; class Mammalia; order Carnivora; family Mustelidae; genus Lontra; species Lontra canadensis. Next base: position 7,815,131 of record NW_022631063.1, read on the forward strand.
GGGTTAAGGTTCTGCCTTTGGCTCTGGTCATGATCCCAGGGTCCTGGGATCGAGCCCTGCATTGGGCTCTCTGCTCAGCCTGCTTCCACCTCTCTCTCTGCCTGCCTCTCTGCCTACTTGGGATCTCTGTCTGTCAAATAAATAACTAAAATCTTAAAAAAAAAAAAGTAAGTACTTCAGGTATAGTCGTGAATGAAATTGGCAAAAAAAAAAAAAAAAA